>NC_045430.1:81996935-82139435 GCF_902635505.1 Sarcophilus harrisii | reverse complement strand
GAAACCTTTGTCTCTTGGTTATAAATACATATGTACATTTATGTACACACATATATGCACACACACATTCAAATATACATATATATACACATACATGTGTGAATATATGGGTATACATATTGATAGACTCTGTATGTTTGTTCTGTGTTGCTCTTTTGTGCAAATGACAGTACATATATTAGCCCCCCTTGGAAATGCTCATTTTTCAAAGAAGGAAAACAAAGCTAATGACTAAAGTCAAATTTTTAGATGAAGACAAATATTTTTGCATATGTCTGTGACTCAAATAAAAGATCATTTAAAGGTTATAATGTCTTAAGGGAATTTGTATTGGGTTTTTCTTGGTGTATAAGCTTGTGGGGATTTATAACATTGATCAGTTATGTTGAATGATCACCCTCCTAGCACTGATAGCCTTTCCCTAATCAAATTGACTGGAAAAATGTTTTGAGGCCATCCTGTGTTTTAGTTTATGTCTGAATCAGACTGTAAACTTTAGAGGACAGGAATTTTGTCTTCTGTTTTATGTCCTGTGAGGCACTATATAGAGTTACATGGCACTATAAATTAAAAGGACAAAATAAGTGCTGATTCAAAGCATTTATCTATATAATATTTAGTAGATTTTACTGATGACTTCTATATTTCATCTCTAGGCATTTTAGATCATTTGGGATTTTTATGATCCTTTTTGGGAAAAAATAACTTTAGAACTATTTGAAGGACTGTTCTTCTACTGAAAGACTCATGGACAATATGGAGCCCTTTTTACACTATTTTCTGTTGTGTTAATAGATTCTCCTGGGGGCAATGACTAATACTTTTCACTGTCATGTACACTTTACCGTTTTTATACAATTGATGGATAGTCTTCTTCAAATAAGTCTTTTTGCAAACAAAACAAAACAATTGCTTTTATTTTCTCACTTCAGGTGCTTACAGACCTATAATAGCTCCCTACCACCCTTTGTACCATATTTAACTCCATGATCTGGCATTCTGGGACTTGTATTAGTTGATCCATTCTCCAGCCTTATATATAATTGTTTCTGAATGTGGATATTCTCTTCCCATTTTAATTGTTTTTTATTTTATTTTTTCTCATTACAATCAGTGATCATTGCTTCCTCTTTGATTTGTCTCAATATTCCACTTGCCTCAATGAACAACTGACAATTACTTTAAATTTCACTGCCACTAATGCCTTCCTTGATTACCTCCAATGGATAACTTTCTCTTTTCTGAATGGTTATCACTCTTTGGAAACATATATTGTAGCATTTTACTTGATCTTTTCTCATGGTGCTTTAAAAAAAATTCGCCTAAATACCAATAAGCATGTAGCAAAGCTTTAGAGTTTGCAAAGTGCATTATAACAATAAATGAAAAAATGGCAAATACTGACATCCTCTCATTTGATCCTCACAACAACCCTTTCGAGCATGTAGTATCACCATCCTTATTATTACAGTATAATCAAAGAATCAAAGAAGTTAATTTACTTTTCCAAGATCACAGTCTAATTAAAGGATAGAAACAGGACTTGAACCCTGATTTTCTGATAAGAGATCCAGGGGTTTTTCACTAGTTCTTATTTCCCTAATTATACTGTATACTTTTCAAGGTTAAGAATCATATTTCATATTTCTTTTGATGCTTATAATGTTAAGGTTTTGGGAAACTTATGAGCTTGTGAGAAGATGGTGTTGTGGCCAGTGTTCCATAGGAAAGAACAATGATTTTGAAGTCAGACAAAATTTCAGCTTTGCATTTACCAACTAGGAGATTCTAGACAAGTCATTTAACTTTTTAAAGCCTCAATATTCTCATTTGTAAAGTGGAGATAATGATACCTGCCCTAGCTACCTTATAGAATAATTATGAAGATTATATCAAGAAATGTACATATAAGAGCTGTGTGATAAATTATTATCCAAATGTCACATAGTTCTATTATTCTTGTAGCAAGCTCAAATTATAGCTTTGCTCATGCTATTCTCATGCTCCAAAATCAATTGTATCTTAATGCTTAAAAAATAAAGTTTAAATTCTTTAATTTAAGAGCTCTCCATGAAAAGTATTTAAGGGCCATATGTCAGCCCTCTTGGAAGGTGGGGCAAAGCCTTTCTCCTTCCAAAGGCTTATAGCATATTTCTCTTATAGTAACACAGTCAGGTAGGAAAGAAAAATAAGCCTACTCTGACCAGGCAGTTACTTTTGAATGTATACCAGTTCTGACTCAGTAATCCATCAACAATTCTTTCAAACACATAGTGAGCTTAACCCCATTACTGAATGTTTGCTTCAAAGTGCATGTAGTTTAGTACATTGTGATGCTCACTGTCCATGTTCATTAAGGACTGGGCTTATTGTGTCCTAGACACTTCCTGCCTTTTACAAACATAGAAACCCATATGCATGTAACACATTATAAAGTAACATGCATGTATATGTACACAAACATTTGTACAATCTAATATGTATGTATATATGTACATGCATGTACAACAATATAAAATGAAGTGTTTAGACTAAAGTTTCTCTGTTATTGGGTCATTTAAAAAAAATCTATTCTGACTCTTTGTGGTTCCATATGGAATTTTCTTGGCAAAGATATTGGAAAGATTTGTCATTTCTTTCTCTAGTTCATTTTACAAATGAGGAAACTGAGGCAGAGTTAAATAACTTACCCAGTGTCATACAGCTAGTAAGTGTCTGAGTCCAAATTTGAATTCAGGTCTTTTTGGTTTTAGGTGTGGCGTTCTATTTTGGCCACCTACTTGACTAAGTTTCTGTAGTTTAAAACTATGTTTCTATGACGTTGCATTTATTTCCTTCTCTTTATTCACACAGTTACTAGTTTTGTTCTTACCTCAATTACATCTTAATTGGATTATTTCAGTAGTCTATATATTAGTCTCTTTCTCCTTTCTAATAAGTTCTCTACAGACTTACTTTGATATTTCTAAATCACAGGTATAACTATGTCCCTTGATTAAATAGCTCCAGTGGCTCTTTACTGAACCTAAGACAATATATGACTCCTTATTTGGCCTTTAAAGCTGTTCCCAATTTGATTTTAACATATGTTATCTTTAAAAATATTTTCTTCGTGCTTTTTATCTTTAACTCACAGCAATTTTTGTGATAATATACCATCCTTCCACCCTCTAGATTGAATCCTCCCTTGTAACAACAACAAACAGCAAGAAAAGAATCTTCCAGCTTACTTTTTCAAATTAATCACCTATTATTCCCCTTCACTCATTATAAACTTAGGGTAAACCAGAGAGCTTGCAATTACTTATATATAAGATTCTATCTTCTATCTCGGTGCCTTTGTACAGGCTATTTGTTCTCTGTGTTTGAATTGTACTATCTCCTTACCTCTGTTTTAAAAAGTCTTGTCTTCCTTCAAAGCCTAGGTCAAAGTCTTCCTCTTAAACAAGACCTTTTGTGATCCACAAAATTTTCAGTTACTACTCCCTGTACTTAATTACTTCTGTAGTTAGTTACTTAGAGTTGTATTAGTTTTCTTCCCCAATAGGATGCAAACTGCTTATGGGCAGGAATTGGTTCATTTTAGTCTCTGTATTTCCAGCAATGTAATATGTAGTTATGTATCTATCTAGCATAGAACCTGAGACATATTAGACACAATAAATATTTGTTGAATAAGTGTTGGATTTTTAAGGGTTCATCAACAGATAACTAAGTATATTCTCTCTCTCTCTCTCTCTCTCAAATGTCCATACATTTATACATAATCTTCCCTTTTCCCAGATTTATTATACATTACTCCCTTTAGGTTACATATTTATATATATATTCATATATGTACATATGTTGTAGAGGGTTACTGTGGATGGATAACATCCATTGGGTAAGATTTTGTTCTTACACACTTAAGAGACTCTTTCCATCTCAAAGATTTTATGAAAATACACACATTATTAAATTCTCCAGTGTACATTTTTATTCTCATTGAAATCACTTACATTTTATCAATGTAAGAGTTCTGGTGGGCATGTAGGAAGCACAAATGTAGCACCGAGATAGAGAACTATAATTGGTCACTAATGATTGTTGTAGACTATCTATTCCTCAGGTCATGGAAATTTACCCATCTATCTAGATTGGTAATGTTTGTAGCCTGATTGATGACTACTGGGTAAAGCAGCAATAAATTCATGTAGTTTTAAAATCTCTTCTTTCAGGAAATTTGCCTGAATTAATGGCAAAGATCCTACTTTCGGTATTCCAAGGTTATACTTCTCACCTAGGTTCAGAAAAAATGTTAGTTTTCAGGTCCCCCACCCTGCCTTCTTGTTCATAGTTTAATGCTGATCCATCCACATGACCTTGCCTTGTTCCCTTCCAGTACTAAAAGTTACACCTGGGAAATGTATGGTTGATTGGGGTTAGGGCTGAACCTATAGATATCTCATTCTAAATCTCACATGAATTCTTATGCGAGGCTAACTGGTGCATGTGAAACTAGCTGGTTCATTAACTCCAGGAAAAGTGAATAAATATTCTAGTGAGGCACCATATCTCTCCTTTTACATCAGATAGTGGATGAATAAATTGGGAACTAGCCATTTCCCCTCAAATTTCTTTGTCTTGGGTCAGCTGTCTCATAAATCCTTCATGTTATTTAATCCAATCAAAACTGAAACTTTTTTTACTTCAAAAAGTCTAAGTGAACTTCATTTCAAAACTATAATGCAAGAGATGAATCTTAAATAATATGCAATATCAAATGGCAAGGAAATTTAAATTAGAGCTATCATAGAAACACTAACAGCCTTTTTTGTCTATAATCCTTTAAGGTGAACATCAAATTTTCCATATGGTTATATGGTAGATGTAACAAGCAGCAATTTTCAAAAACACTCTCAGGAAACATTAAGTAACTCTAACACCCCTCCTTACTAGTAAAAAATTTAGAGAGGGAAAAACTTTCCAAAACCAATTTGGAAATTCTGCAGAGATGATACTTGTGTGAAATTGCATGTCAATAGGAATTACTCTAAAATGACAGTAGGGTGATTTTTTAAATGAGGAAAGATGTCTTATTTTATAATTCAAAATATACATTTTCCTCATAATGGAAGTTGGGTGAGAGAAATAATTGTTTCTGTGGAGTTCACTCATTGATTTGGCATCTGTCTTGGCTGGTGTATTCTGCACATCTTGGAAAAATTCTTTACATATTAATGAAAAGGTCATAGGCAACCGACTGTTCTCTGCAAAACTGCTGTTGGTTTCATTGTTGAGGTGGAAAGAATTGAAGGTGACGTATAGGTATGTACTAGTGTGAACAGATGGTGATATGCATACTCAAATGGTAAACTAAAAATATATGTGCTGCATTGTAAACATTTCCTCTTGAAAGAGTTTCCTGAACTGACAATTAACCCATGTTCAGAGTGGAGATAATTAGAACTTTAAGAGAAATTTAACCCTTTAAGCTCCTAGACAATATGAGAATGTAGGGGTACTTAGAAAAAAGCTATAATTTAATATTAAGCTCTTTATAAAAAAAGGTAAGTACTTTTAATGAAGAGAATTCAGTTGATAATTTTTCTTTAAATCTAATTATCTATGTAAATTTCCATCTGGTTAGTAGCTTAGGTTGGTTCTAACAACTGGGATTAATCTCAACAGAGGCAAATTAGCTTTGTACAGATATTGTAATGTTAAAGGTCACTTTTAATGGGGTGATCAGTTCCTCCATTTGTCCTATTTCGTATTTTGCCTTAAGGTTATGACCATCCCCTCTTAATGGTTGAGATAAAGGTGTTATAGACATTCCTTAATGTCATTAGAATATCAGTAACCTCCACCTATGAGGCTATCCCCACCTAGGTATCTGCATTATGTCATTGTTAATGTTATTCCATAAAAGGCTTGCTGTCCCGATCTAGACCCTTTGAGATGATAGTCTCATCTAGCCTTGGGATCCATTGGTCCCAGTATTTCTCTCCATTTAATAAACTATTGAATTGGTCTCTAATCTCTGTCCTGCTCAGTTTCTTTTAACATTACAATATAAACTGTTTACCATACATAGTCTGTACCCATAATTCCGGATATCCATATTGTGAAATTATTTCATTTATTATGAAGAGAGTTTGCATGTTTTAGCATACTTATTCTCTACTAGTAGACAATCTAAATTGAGGTGACAGTTCAGTTGATGTAAATAATCCCTCTGAGAATCAGAAATTTAAAGCTATCAAAGATGTTAGAATTCATATAATCCACTCCTCCTCCTTTCACAGATAAGTAAAATGAGGTTGATAGGTGTTGAGTGATTGTCTTTAGCCTAGCTTCTAAGTATCATGGCAGTTATCTGATCTGCTATCCTCATTTTACATATGAAGAGATTGAGATTTAAAGAAGTTATTTGACTTGTTCAAGGTCACTTAAATCATAGATATTAAGGTCAAATCTAGAAAGAACTTAAGATTCAGTGACTTTCCATTAGGTCATATTACTTTCTCTTAAGGAGTATATGTAGTTATTTGTAGTGAAAGAAAAAAAAAATGCATTTTGTTCCTATATTAAAAGTCTCTATGTCTTGTGATAGCATATTGCTCTTAATTTTTGTTTCTTTTGTTGTCTTTTCAGTGCATCCTTCTATATTATCCCTCACTTAAACCATGGGCTTTACCCAGTCATAGCAATTGCCTTTAAAAATATGGTTATCTGTGACTACTTTGCAATTCTGGTGAAGGAAACATCCAGAAGAGCCTACATATACCCTGAGAGAATAATTTTTTAACTTTAGCATTTTTTAAAAATTTAGAATGAACTAAGCATTTATTGTTTACTATGTACTAGGCACTATGCTAAGCATTTTTCAAATATTTTCAACTTTTATCCTCACAAGAACTCTGGGAGTTATTATTATTCCTGTTTTACAGTTGAGGAAACTAAGATAGACACTTATGTGACAACTAAGTCAGTTTGTCAGAGTAACACACTAGTAAGTGTTTGAAGTTAAATTTGAACTCAAGACTTCCTGAATCTAGGCCAAGACCTTTATCTATCATACTACCTACTGCCTGTTTAGAGCTGCTCTAAAAAAAGAGCATTTCTGTACATAAGGTAAGACCCCCAAAATGGATTCGATATAAAACTATACATTTCCATTTCAAATAACCACTTGCTTTAAAGAAAGCATATAATAAATTCTACATATTACTTTCAATCTGTTTTCCATGTTTGTGCTTTCTTCTGTTTTCTTCTGTGCATTAAAATTCAAAATATTTCAATGGTCCCTTTCCTCTTGAAATACCATTGCTATGTATTGGTCTACCTGCCATCTGCGGGACAGGGTGAGGGGAAGGAGAGGAAAAATTGGAACAAAAGGTTTTGCAATTGTCAATGCTAAAAAATTACCCATGCCTTTATCTTGTAAATAAAAAGCTATAATAATAAAAAAAGAAACACCATTTCTAGTAGAGCTGAACTAATATAGCTTCTACTCCTATCTCTGTTAGTGACCTTTATACTTCTACAAGCACATATCAGGATGTTTTGATGGACTCCAAGCATAATTTCTCTATTTTCAATGATAGCAAAAATTTTTTTAAATAAAAATCTGCAGATATCTTCCAATTTCTTTCTTCTGGTTGTCTTCATTTCATCCTTATATCCTGTTGAAATAGTTCTGCTTAGTTGGCTCTCTTGCCAAACTTTCTTTGACTTATGTTCGCTATTTATCTCTGTTTTACGTGTTTATAATTTTCCACTATTTTTCTCCACAAGATTTTACAAATGAGTGGTGGGATCCTTGGATGTCATATCTCTTCACAATTGCATGTCAACTAAGATGCTTTTGTGACTCTTTTAGTCTTCTTGCTTTGGCAGTTGATTAATATCAGTTATAATTTTCCATGAAATTATTGTAGCCTCTGTCTATATTTTTTCTTTCATCCATATTTCATTTTCTACCATCAATAATTTGTTTATATAGGTAAGGATAGCATTTTAACTTCACACTATATATTTTTCTTATTTTTATTTTCCTTTGCCTTATTTTTCAACCTTGTTCTGATAAGTCAGAGGTCTGATTATACACTTAAAGTTGCTGTTGTTTGTTGTTGGTTTTATCAAAGCCAGAAGCATAGCAGAGTCTTCTACAAAAGTTTTTAATCACTTAAAACTAGATTAAAGGAAGAATTCAAGTAAAATTAGAGAAATCAGAGAAATTGAGTTGGAATTGGAATTAGGACTTAGTGATGATCAGGATTACATATAAATGGTAAGGAGAGGAGAATATGTTCTCAGAGAGGAGAAGATTAAGCAAAAGTATAGGGGCAAAAAAAAAAAAGCAAAACATATGTTAAGATAAAATAGGCCAGATGGGAGGAGCAAAGAGTTCCGAAAGTGAGCATATTGATCATATGTAAATTGGCATTACCAAAATGCTTGAAAATAGCCTTTTTAATAAAGTTAGAAAAACCTATAGTGTTTACAATCTTGTTTACACTACTAATTTCTTTACCACATCCTTTAATCATGAGATAGATAAAAGGGCAAATTGCAGCATTCTGTTTACTCACTTGCTATCCCTTGTTTTTACTACATAGCTAATCCACCAGATTCAATGCATATGATTTGATAACATCATTTCCCTTGCTTTTTCTTCAAAATTTCTTCCATACCTACCATGTGCATTTCTATTGTTCTCTAAATGATGTTCATTTTTAATTTTTTGAAGGCTGTTGGATTCCATATCTTGCTGACATACAGCAGTACCAATTGAATGGCTCTTCATTTTAATGGGAAGCTTGAGGGGCATTCAAGGAGTTTTGTAATTTTTCTAAGGGCTATTCTCCTGTTGTTTTCTATCTGTTCTGTCTATGGTACATAATGAAATTGGTGGACATACCCCCAACCCTATTCATTAAACAATAGCCTAGCAAATACATTTTCTTTATTTCTCAAATAAATGTCTGGCCTAGATAATCTCCAAGATTCATTCCAGATTTTATATATCATGGAAATGAGTCCATATTGTGACTATGCTGAGGATATCTCAGCATTAAATTATAATGTTAAAAGATTAAACCGTGGCTTTTAGGTGCCAGTAGACTTTTTGACTTCTTCCAGCTTATATTTGTACTTAGGCTCATGCCCAAGGTGGTTTGAAGAATTCTGCTTACATAACTCTTTTGCTTTGCAAGAAAAAGGATGTTTTTGTCCAGTAGGGGTCACTGTGGTTCTTCTTGTTATTCATCCAACAGCCATCAGTATCAGTTGGAAAATGCATTTTATCATGGTTATTATTTTTAGCAAAGTTAAGAGCAATGTTAAAATGATATCCTCTCTTTTTAAGTGCAAAGTAACATTTTCCAGAGCAATTGTACTCCTTTTCAGTTTCCATATTCTAGGCCATAACTACCAGAAACAAATCTATTTTACAGCAGCACCCCAAATTTAATTTATTAGTGTGAAACATTAGCACTGTCCCATTTATTCTTCTATTAGAAGCAGAAATTGCTCCCACACTTTCTATGGTGTGTAAATAACGTGAGGCTAGTCTTTTCTATTTCTGGTTCAATGGTTTCTTAAGCATTGATTTTCCCAGAGGCATAGAAATATAGCTTTGAGAAGAAACTATTGGTAATGAAGTATTAAAATCAATTAATGGCACATCAGATGTGCATGTACACATGCCATTTCTAAAGCAGATGCAAGATCCACAAAAATTTTACTGACATACTGCTGCTTCTTAAAAAAAAAGATTTTTTTTAATCACTCAGATCAACAGGCATAGAGATGATCTTTTCCTATGTGAAACATCATAAAAAATTAAGAATTAGAAGGAAATATACTTCCCAAATACATTATTAATGGAACACACATTGCACATACCATCATCTGAAATGCCTGTGCAATCTATCTGAGATCATAAGCACTCTTAGAATATTTTTTAATATGAAAAGCCTGAAACCTGAACCATATACTGGTTCTGAGTAAGCCGAAAAACTTAGTTTCTTTCACCTTCAACATATTTATTTTACAATCAGCAATCTTTGAATGAGGGAACATGCTTGACCCTTATTTATACATTATCACAGGGCACAATTTTATTTAGTTTGTGCTGTCTTCAATTTCACTTAATGTGATCTTTCCAACTCACACTACCATATTCTGAATAGCTTCTTCAAGATTAATCATCATTTAAGGAATTTCTAGACTTTTAAAAAATCTATAGTCTTGCATTAATCAGGATTGAGAAATAATGCTCTGGATAGGAATTTATGTAGTGCTCCCTTGAAGAGTCTGCCTCTTTTAAAAATAGGTTGAGAGATTTCACCATCTTCCACCCTCCCCTCCCCCATTCTTCATTTAATGAGAAGAGCTGCTCCATTTCCATAAATTTGTTGAAAGCTCTTCCTGAGAGGCAGGAAGGCTTTGCCTGGGCTGATCTCTAGAGTGGAGCCAAAGAAGCTTAGATACAAAATTCCTTTCCATTTCAGTTAAATCCATTTCTCTCTCACCTAGATCCATATTGTTTATCCTTTCTCCTGGAACTTCAGATTGAACAATTGGGAATCATTATCATGGGGTGGATAACATATGTCATAGTAGAGATACTAGATATAATGAAGACTCTGGTCAGATATTTATTGAAAAACTTTTTTTATCTTTCAAATAGTGCTTAAAGCTTCCTGTTTTAATTCTATGCCCCTTAAACATTTCTATTTAGAAATGTGTAAAACATTGATGCTATTTAAAGTAATAACATCTGAGGACTCTCAAAGTAGGGATCTCAAAGGCCAGTGTTTAGAAGCTTTTTAAATCCACTCAAGGAAATCCCTCAATTTTTCACAATATGTTTAGATCAGGGGTATTGATATGAGATTGAAACAGGGGTCCACGTTCATGGAAGAAAGTTGATTTGAAAATGGATGTGAGCAGGCAGGCCTTCTACCTCCTCTATCTTTAAGATATCCACTGTCTTTTCTTCACTCAGTAATACCATTACCCTTGTTCAGGCCCCTGACTTTTTTCTCCTATACTACTGAAATAGCCTCCTAATTAGACCCCATTCAGTCCCACTTCTCTCCAGATCATTCTCCACATTGCTATTAAAATAATCTTCTTAAAGTACAGGTCTGATCATCTTACTGTCCTCACCCCTTTTTAAAAAAAAAATCTATTCTATGTAGGTGGTTAATATAGTACATAGATTTAGTGGGCATGGCAGTTAAGATTTCTGCATGTGACTGCTCACACTCCTTCCTAATCTTTATACCATTTTTCATACGAGATTTCCATTTATTTCTGTCGAAAGTGAAATCCAGTGATAGTGAGATTCCACTAAAATATTTGTGGCACACATGTTGATTACTTGAATTTTGTTTCGAGTTTTATTATTTATTCTGATCAAATTGCTTACTAAGATGAATGAATAGGGATTTTGCTTGACACAGTACTTGCTTGGAAGCAATGGGAAGGGAGAGACCAGTTGCATTGAGCATGAGCTGTTAATTGAATCATGCTTTTCTTTAAAAAGGCCTCCAGAGTAACATGGAAGAGTGGGGCTGAGAATTGGGCTTATCTACCATCCCTGTCCATGGTTCTAACTACTATTAGAGAAATACAAGCTCCCTGCTATCTCACTGTGACTGAAATAAATGGATATCTCACCCACAAGTCTCAGTATTAAAAATTTCCATATTTAGTCATATTTTAAAGGTAGTTATTAAAATGCAAAGATGTTGAGGAGGGAAAATTAAATATAGCTTTGCAAACTTTAAAGTGAGCTGTTGTTATTCAGTCATTTTTTCTGTTGTGTCTGACTCTTTATGACTCTATTTGGGGTCTTGACAAAGATACTGGTTTACCATTTTCTTTCCCAGCTTATTTTGCAGATAAGGAAACTGAGACAAATAGGTTTAAGTGACTTGCTCAGAGTCAGAGAGCATATAAGTGTCTGAGGTTAGATTTGAACTCAGGAAGATGAGTCTTTCTGCCTCTAGACATATCACCTATGTAAATAAAAATGATTATTAATACTGTTCTAGAATATAAGTAAAAAAAAAAAACTTGGACTATTAGTGGGAGTGGCAATTAAGATTTCTGCAACTTTTCAAACCAAGGGAAGAAATTTATATGGCTTCAGACCTATATTTTCATGTGACTCTGGACAAATTATTTCCTCAGTTGTTTGGCACAGTTCCTTCAATTATAAAATAAGGATAACAGCTCCTGCCTCACAGGGTTGTTTTGAGGATCAAATGATATGATTGGGAAAAAAAAAAACACTTATCAGTGCCTGGAACATGATAGGCATTCTATATATACTTATCCTTTTCCTCTTCTTCATTCAGAATTAGTCCTTGGACATTACGAAACCTATCTTTGGTGCCTTCTGAGTCCCCATCCTTTTCCCTTCTCTTAAGTTTTCTTGTTCTCCTTCCCTCTCAGTTGCTCGGTATTATGATGTTTTTCCAATAACTCTTTTGTGAGAGAAATAGCCTGATAATGCTAATTCATACACAGATTGTGGGTTCCTCAAAAGATCAGTTCCCAAAGGAAATCTACCTAGATCTTAGGCAGATTATGAGATAACAGATTTAGGTCAAGAAATGATCTTAGAGGTCAGCTAGTACATCCTTATTTTATAGTTGAGGAAAATGAGATCTAGAGAAGTTAGGTGACTTGTTAACTTTCATAAGCAGTAAATATCAGAAAAGTGTTGTGAGTCCCCAGCACTATTTCTATTGAAATGTCCTTTATAAGGCCCATAAAGCTAAAATGACTTTTCTAAGGTCACAAAGGTAATAGGGGATTCTAAATCTAAGTCTTCCAGATTCTAAGCCAATCACTGTACCCCTTATACCACATTGTTTCTATTACAATTACATAAAGTCCTTCTTCTTGGGAGTATTTATTTAAATTTCCATTAAAATATTTATTTCAAAGTATGGGGGAACTTCAGATTAGATCAGATTTAAGATGCTTTTGGAGAGCCAGTCTTTTTATCACAACATATAGGTAACTTGCACATAACACTAAACCTTACTCTCTGCTATTAATCATGTACTTATGTCACAATAAAGTCATTACACTATAGCTAAAGTCTGTTTTCTTCCTATTCTAGCAACAATGGAGATACAGAATAATCAACCATTATTATTCCTTAGTTACTTCCAACAATTTATATTAAACAATGATAACAAAGATAATGAATAATCAAATAGGTATAGGGACTGGCCATATGATTTCAATGTAAAGAAAAATTCTGGGCAAGGAAACTCAATCCATAAATATAAGTTGGCACCTTTTCTGAAATTTGTAGTCTTAGAGAATTGCCTAGAGCACTGCAAGTTTAAATGACTTGCCCAGCACTACATAGCCAATCTGTGTCAGAGGCAGGACAAGAACTAGATCTTTTTTTCTGAAGCTAACTCTTTATCCACTACATCATGCTGCCTCTCATTATTTTAGTACAATATACTTAAAAAATATTAAGTCCCCATTTATTTAGCAAGTAGCTCTGATGTTAGGGATTTTTAAAAATTAATGCTTCTGCAAAGAAGAACAGTGAGCTAGTTTACATAGCATTGTTAAAATCAGGGAACAATTAATTTCCTGTCTTTCTTCACTTTGGCCAAGAAAAGAAAGAGATAAAGACAGAGACGACACCAATGAAAATCACTTTTGGGAGAATATGGCTAAAATTAGTTAAACATCATGTAATTGCACAGTAATTTGAAAATCAAATAGTTGGTCTAAATGCATTGAGCATTCAAAGAAGTAGGGGGAGAGGAAGTATTTAGCATGGAAGAATCACTTCTACCTCTATCTCTACCCTCTCACCCCCACCTTTACCCACAGAAATTTGTTGAAAATGACTTCCCCTGAACACCAGAAGTGTCTTTGGAGAGAGAAAAAAATTACTTTAAATATTTGTCTGTTATTCCAGAAAAAATATTTTAAGGAGAAAAAATTAATGATGGTAGGAGGCTTAAATTCTACATGGTGGAGGGATCATTCGTTTGTGTTTGTGAAAGAATTATCAACATACATTCCAATAATTCTAAGTAGAACAATATTTTATGTTCCAATTGTATAATTCAAACATCATATAGAAACAAGTACATGTTTAGATCATAAAGCAATATTCAAAGAAAGATAGGCCTGGTTTTACATTAGCCTATACTTGTCTACTTAGTTCACTTTAAGGATATAGTGACTTAATTATAAGAGAACAGACAACTTGAGATGTAGTCAAGATAGCTGCTTCAGAAAGTCTTGCACTAAAACAACAATAATTCCCCAATTCACCTTTTATTTTGCTATGGTTGGTTAACAGTTAGATTTCTCTCTCTCTCTCTCTCTCTCTCTAACTTATTGTTTCTAGTTACAACACTCCATATTCCATATAGGGCCTTTTTATGTGCTATTTCTCATGACTGGAATGCTTTCTCTGATCATCTCAATCTCTTGGAATTCCCAGTTCTCTTCAGGGTTCAGATCCTTTCCCACTTCTTAGAGGAGGTATTTTCTAAGACCTCCTGTTATTAGTTTTCTCTTCTCTATCCCAAGATTATTTTGCATTAACTTATTTACATACACGTTGTCCTATGTTTGCTCATCAAATCTTTACCTCTTTTTGTCTTCATCTGGAATTGATTTGAGAATAAGGAAAACTGGATTTTAGAATCAATTGCTCCAGTGGTACCAAACATGCTGCCCATTGGCTGCATGCAGCTGATAAAACTCTTGGCTACAATCAGATTAAAATTAAATTGGGAAATATTGAAAAGAATTAAACATACAATAAAGCAGAGATAATATTACATTTTAAAAGTAAAGTAACATAAAGCCTGTTGGGATCCTTATGTATGGATTAAAAATCTCCATTTCCATTTAAGTTTGACACCACTGAACTGCTTTGCCAGAATTTAGCTATGTTTCTTGGGTAAGTAATTTATCATTCTCAGCTATTTGGTTTCTTCATTTGTAAAACCCAAAAAGTAATAACTACCCCATCTGCCTCGAATATGAAATGAAGTGATGGATATAAAGAAGATTTAAAAGCTACAGTTGCTCTAAGTATGAAGTGTAAGTACTACTCAGTATCATTACAAAAAAATCAATTAATGATTATTGAGAACCTAATATATGTGAAAATTTTTTTCCAGGCATACTTCATATAGTCTAATTACCTTTGAGTGTATATTTCCTTGGCCAACACAGACCACATCAAATTCATTTTTGTGTGACTCAGCTAAGTTTTAATTTAACTTTTCCCAAGGAATTTATGCTTTATAATTTTTTTCTGGATAGGTCATGGATTTATGTGGAAGTCTGGTAAAGACAAGGAGCCCCTTCTCAGAATCATGTTTTAAAATAATTGAAGAAAATATTAAAATAAATTTAGATTTCATCTAAAGTACTTTTTCCTATCTAATTTTATTGATCTCCTGAAATCTATTCATGGGCCTCTCCCCACCTTAGGAGCCCAAATTAAGAACCTCCATTCCAAAGGACCTATTCAAATATGTACGAAACCTTCCTTTTGGTTCTTTTCATACTTTAAGAATACAGGAGAGTCATTTATGTTGTTCATCTATTTTTTGTTGTTCTTCATAGATGGCTGGGGTAGTTTCTTTTCTAGTTGGATATGAAAAGATAATTAGTAATATAAGGCAGCAGCATATAGTATGGTGCTCAACGAAGACTATAGTCAATAAGAGTCACATTATTTTAGAGAATGATATGGCATCATTGGACATGCCTTCAGACATGGTTGCACTGAAATGGTACAATTTAAGCTGTGCTGTGAATGATGGGTAAGATTTAGTTTGATTGAGAAGGGAATGTTCAAATATAACTCTAGTTACCAAAACATAACCTTAGTTTTAGAGCACAAAAGGTACAATTTTGTGAGTACCTCTTTTAAAATCTCTAGGAATGCTCTTCCCCTCAGGGAAATGTTGGGAACTTCAGTATTTGGCTAATTTTGCTCTCCCCAAATATCCTTTGCTATGCTGAAAGCACTCAGATAACAAGATATTAAACATGGAAACAGTTTTATTTACCCAACAAAAAGATAAATGAGACTATTAGTCAAGTCCATAAACAGTATTAAAAAAAAAGACTCCCTCTTCTCACACAGATCTATATATCCTTTTGAATCATAGTTGTTCTGGTTTGAGGTCAATAGAGTTCACCTGGCACTGGATTTGATTTGATCCTCCACATTGTGGTTTTGTGCTTTGTTACTCCTTCATTTTGGCCCATCCTATGGCACTTGATTTTATGATTTCCTTCTAGATTGATTTTTCTCTCTCTTACCAATTCACTTTTCATATATGATAGTGATTATTTTTCTTTGAGTTTATGTGCATATAGTATTTTTTTAAACACATGTCTCTCATCAGATGTGTATGTGGGTTGGTATCTTCATTTTATATTGAATCCTTTTATGTGGAATTGCACAGATGTAGAGGCCTACTTTCCTTTGAATTTGTGTGGTTTAGTATATGTGTCTCATTTGATCTACAACTGTACATTACTGCAGTAAGATCACTCTCTATTTGTACTTCTCCTTTTTGTTCCCTATGACTCCTCTCCTCTCCTATGAATAAAGCTCTTTTCTTTAGCATGGACTCTTGGAGTCCCTCTACAAATGAAGAGAGAGAAACTTACTCAATTCCTCTTTGTTTTCCATTATAAATTCTGAAAGGTTAAGTGACTTTCACAGCTTGATTACTATCATGCAAATATATATACAGATAGAAAGCTGGTTTGAAAAGCTAATTTGGAGCAATGTTATAGGTGTCTTGTATGTCAAGGTAAGGACTTTGGAATTTATTCTATAGATAATGGATAACAAAGTCCATGAAAGGAGAACAACAGAATTAAATGCACAGAATAATTATTATTTTGGGGGGAGAACAGCAAAGAAATTTGTCTCTTTGGAGCAGATATTGCATGTTGTGAAGTAATAGATAATACAATTGAATTAAAATTATGGGATTAAAGCTAGAATGAAGTATAGAGGTAAGCTAATCCAATTCTGTTTTTTTTAAATTTAATTTTATTTTTAATTTATGAAATAAAACAAGCATTCCCATAACACAGAATAAAAATAGATGGTTGTGCATAAAACTGCACATCTATAATTACAAATTGCTATTCCTTTAAAATAAATGATAAAGCTATCATGTGATTTCTTTTTTCTCTTCCCACCCTGAGATGGCTACCATCGGATATAAATAGTATGTGTGTATGTGTGTATATGTATGTATGTGTATGTAAAATCATTATATACATACTTATAAATATCAATTCTTTCTCTGAATACTTTTAGCTTCTTCCTTAATAGGTCCTTTGTAGTTGGGTATTTATAATGGACAAAATTACTTAATTGCTCCAAGTTGCTCTTAAAACAATATTACTGTTATTATCAACAACATTCTCTCAATTCTGTTCCCTTCACTTTTCATTATTTCATGCAAGTCTATACATGTTTTTTTCCTAAAATCAATGAGATCATTATTTCTCATAGCACAGTAGTATTCCACTGTGTCTACAATCACATATCACAACTTGTTGAGCCATTTCCCAGTTGAAGGGCATCCCTGCAACTTCCAGTTCTTTGCCACCACAAAGAGAGCCACTAAAAGCATTTTAGAAAATATAAGTTCTTTTACATTTTCCCTAATCATCTCTGGAAACACATAGTATTGGTATTGTTGGTCACACAACATAGGTAGTTTAGTAACTCTTTGGACATAATTCCAGATTGCTCTCCAAAGTAGTTAGATCAGTTCACAATTCCACCAATGAATTAGTATCCCAATTTTTCCATATCCTCTCCAACATTTTTTCCCCTTCAATCATTTTAGTCAGTCTGATAGATTGTAAAAACATAGCTTGAGGTTGTTTTAATTTGCATTTTTTAAACCTAATTCTTCTTTTTGTAAAAGAGGAATCTTGGCATAATGGATAACATTCTTGATTTGTTTTTGGAAAGTTCTCAGTTTAAGTGCTGCAGCTGCAGTTGACTCTTACTATTTGACCTCAGAGAGATCATTTAAACTCTTTGACCCTCAGTTCCTTGTTAGTTCTAAATCTATGATCTATGACTCAGCAATGGAAAGTGATTTTCTTAAGGTGAAATAGGAGGTATACAAATATCAAAATAGGATTGGGAAAAGCAGTGAGGTAGTGCAGTGGATAGAGTATGGGCATGGAATTAGGGAGACTCATCTTCCTGACTTCAAATCTGGTTGTATAAACTTAATTCTGTGTGATCTTGGACAAGTCACTCAGACCTATTTGCTTCAGTTTTCTCATCTATAAAATGATCTGGGACAAGAAAAGGCAAATAATTCCAGCATCTTTGACAAGAATTTCCCAGATGCATGTCATGAAGAATCAGACATATTAAAAACAACTAAACAACAATAATAACAATTGAATTGGGAACATAGGTTACAGTTAGATTCTTGAGTTTCTTGAAACCTGAAAACTTTGGAGTTTATTTTAGATGATTTGGAGAACGGATGAAGATTTATGAGAGAAAGTGGAGTGAGAAAAGTGATGTTTTGTGAAGATTAATGTGATAAA
Source organism: Sarcophilus harrisii (assembly GCF_902635505.1). Taxonomy (NCBI): domain Eukaryota; kingdom Metazoa; phylum Chordata; class Mammalia; order Dasyuromorphia; family Dasyuridae; genus Sarcophilus; species Sarcophilus harrisii. The sequence goes on along the minus strand of NC_045430.1, from coordinate 82,120,823 downwards.
GGTTTGTATGATGAATTGAAAAGAGTGAGAAGAGGCTGGAGACTGGAAAACCATTTAGGAGGTTAGTGAAATAGTCTAAAGTTTTGGTAAAAAGATACAACAATATGATGATAAAAATTATTAATATGAGGGAGATATGAAAAGACAGTGACATACAGAGTGGTGACTGAATATGAGATTAGAGTAAAAGGGAAGAGTCAAAGAAAAGTTTGGGGTTTGAATCTGGGTCACAATGAAAATGATAGGGTCATTAACATTTATTCAACAAATATTTATTGAAAACTTAATATGTGTAAAATATTCTCATAGGTATTGAATATGTGTTGGATGTGATGGAGATACACAAAGATGAATACAAAAAGAAATTTTTGGAAAAAACTTAATGACCAGTTGGGATAGATAACAGAATTTCCCTTCAATATTTTAATAAGATCTGTGATTTTATCAATGTGAATATAATATGATATAATTAATGTATTATATACCACACTGTATAATATATATTATATGTGTACCATCAACCCAATATTTTATAATATATGTAACACATAATATATATTATATATGTAACATAATATAAATTAAAAGTCTTTCATACCTTTGTCCAGAGGTCCTTCTCATGGATGCTTCTAGAAATCTGGTAAAGCCTGTACACCTGTTATCAAAAGAATGTTTTTTTTGACTCCATAAAATAAAATACACAGGGTTACAAAGGAATTCAAAAACATTGAAATATAGTGATCAAAATATTAAAGTAGGAAATTCACATATACCTAGCAGATGATTTTATAGTTGCTGATGTCAAAAAGTCAATCATTTGTTAGGTAAATTTTGGATGACAAATCTCTTGGCATTTAGTTTTTGTTGATGTTAGAATGACCATCAATGGGACTACTCTTAAAATCTTGCCAGTTGGGTAAAACTTACTGGAGACTGTTTCTTTGGCAAAACCATAAAGAACCCAGGAATTCTTTTATTATCACATTTAGGCTTCAGTCAGACTTTTGTTAAGGATAAAAACATTAACAATAACCATAAGTTATAGGTGCCACAAAATAGTTAAAACAAAAGTACATTAAGGATTTTGAGGAGAAAAAGGTTGCTTTCAGTTGGAATGAATGTAGAAAGAATCAAGGAGAATATAGCCTTTGAATGAAGCCTTGAGAGTTGTGTGGGATTTTAACAGATGAAGATAATGAGAGCTGGTCTTTCAGGTGTAGTAAATAGCATGTTCAGCAGATATGGGGAAAACATACTATAATGGAATAAATTGGGATTTCAAGAGGGAATCTTGTGGCTGATGACAACTTTTGTTTTAGGCTGATTTATTTAAAATTAGGAAATTCAGTAAATTCAGGTGGAGCTGTCCATCAGATAGCTGAAAATGAGGGATTAGGACTCAGGAGAGAAATTAGAGTTTAATAGACAATGAATTTGGGAACTGTGGATCTGGTGGTGATAAAAGATTTTCAAGGGAAAGACTATCAGATTATAATGAGAATCAAAGGCTCTCAGAATTGGAAGGAGGCTTAGAGTTCATTTAGTCACATAAGCCTCAAAAATGTTGTGACATTCTTTGCCATGTTTCTGACAAATGGCCATTTAACCTGTGCTTGAATACAGAATTCCAGTGATGGTGAGCTCAAATTTGAGGTAACCTGTTTCATTGGTAGCTCTAATTATTTTAAGGCTGTCTTTTATATAGAACAAAAATGTGCTTTATTGTAATTGGTACCATTCGATTCTTATTTTGTCCTCTGAAGCAGCATAGAATAAATCTACTGTCTCTTCCACAGGAGTCATACAAATATTTGAACAGAGATGTCATATTTCTTTTAAATCTTCCTTTCTCCAGACTAAACTTGGTCAATTTCCTAAACTGTTTCTCATATGACATGGTTCCCAGAACTCTTACCATCCTAGTTCTCTTTATCACTATTTACCTAGCATTTATAATATACAAACCACTGTGCCAGGTGTTGTGGAAATACAAAGGTAACTGACACTCAGAGCCAAACACAGTCCTTCAGATGAGGTTCAATTGAATTGATTTGACTAGTACAGAATTATCATAGACAGAACAGGGATTTTATGGGGAAATACTATATAATGAATGAAGATTTACCCAAATTTTAAACTTCAATAAAAAAAACAACATCATTTAATGACCTGGAATGTAAAATGTAAAATGTGGTGTTCTTTTTCTTTAAAATAATAATGGTTCTCTCTGGGAGAGAGGGTTTCTCGGGGAGGTTTTCTGGAGGCAGCCTTAGTTTCAGTTACAAGTAAATAATCACTCAAAATCGCAGCCAGCTGATAAAAGTTTAGATCTTTTATTGTGTCCTTCAAACAGCAACTTTGCTTTTAGTAGCATAATTGACAGGTGAAAAAAATTGTAGATCTTGCTCTCAAGTGGCTTACAGTTTAGTGGGAATGAACATCCTAGATCTGCTACAAATTTCCTGTGTTAATAAATAACTTGTTTTATCTCTAAGGAACTAAATTTCTTTGTCTTCAATATGAAAAGATTGGGCTATATTATCTCTGAGATCTCTTTCAACTCTGAATCTATGACACTAATAGATAATAACATAATTAATTATACAATGATTATATTAAGAGTATTAGTATATAATAAAAAAGAAATTACATTGTGTTAGCCACATCAATATTGTTTTAGAGTATATATGTGTATATGCACATATGTATTTATATATGTATGTGTATATGTATTTAGTTATATATGTGTATGTACACATAAATACCTATGTTTAACTGCAGCCTGCTTGGGAGAGATGGGAGGGAAGAAAGGGGAAAAAATAATAAAGTAAAAAATATACATCAGAGAACAAAGGAAAACCTATATGGAAGCAAAGAAAAGATGGATACAATGTCTTCTATTATAATAGATACTTTCTTGAAATGGAAATTTATTGTCACATATTTTTCTTTAGGGAACCAGAGGACACAATCAATTCAAGGCAAAGTTCTTAAGTTACTAAGATTTGCTACACAGCAATCCTTTCCTTGCTTCTAACCATAGGGCACCATGAATGGTAAAAGTGAGCATGCACAGAGATCCTAGGTGGGGTGTGACAAGTCATACTTCTGATATTGTAGAATGATATCATCCTGCTGTTCTCAGTGGTCCAGCTCCTTGCTGATCCTGGCATCTCTGCTGAGAGCATTGCTTCACTGGGCATTCTCTTGATAGGCATTATAATGTCTCTGCTGGATCTGATTTTCACTACTAGACTATAGCTTTGAAAAATCTCTCCCAATAAGAGTAAGATGATGAATATTTAGTCATAACCATACATCCACCTAATAACAATTAGGCAGAGATTAGGTTAAGGCTAATTAATACTAATCCAGGCTAAGATTAGGTTCCTGTTTTTTGTGACCCCACACAGGGGCTAGAAACCAAAGTCTTTTATTGTTGATAACTTTATAAGTTATTCTTGTGTACCCTTAAGATTTTCAGTGGCTGAACCATAACATGAATTTGGTCTGGGACAAAAAAGTCAGCTAAGTTCCTAGATCTTCCTTATCTATCCCACATTCTTGTCTTTGTTATGCATAGTGATCTATAGCAAAGCCTAACTGATTTTGTGCTATATTTGAAGAATCTGTCTTCCAACTAGAAGATATGATTCATTCTAATTGGGCAAACCAGGAATATCATTAGATAAATTGCCTTCAATAAATATACATTGCTACTGGGTGCTGGCTATTCTAAAAACATTGAACAGACATATAAACTCCACTTGAAACTCACTCAGACAGTGTCAGCATCTCTGATTCCTAGTCTACCATTGTTAACCATGACACCTTTCCTTATGTGAAATAGTTATATTATATATATATATATATATATATATATATATATATGTATATATATAAATTCAATAGTTCAATATAACTTCATTTAAAAGAAGTTTAATTAGCCCCTTTGTATTTTACAACAACCCCTTTCCACTTTCCTTGATATTGAAACTTCCCTTATGTCTAAGAAAAATTTTAAAGGAAAAGTGTTCAATGCAGTGACCATGTATCTGACAATGTATACTTCTTTCTGCATCCATAGAGTCCCAGCTTGTCATTGAGTAGAGGTATCAGATGCACTTTAGCATTTGTTTTCTGTGTCTGGAATTTATCATTATAATTCATGAGAGACAAAATAGATACCTTTTAGTGTTGTAATCATTTACATTACTATCATTATTGTGTAATGCATTTATTTCATTGCAAGCAACTCCTCTTTCAGTTTAAATTTGTTTCGATTTAAAACAAAAGAAAAGAAAAATTGTAGTACATTCCTGCAGAGATTGAATCTCTTTTGTTGGTAGCATTTTGTATACTTCAATGGAGGCAAAGAACTTGCCTATCTATGAAAGGTGAAATGGAAGAAGAAGCAGTGCTTCTCCCCCTCCTTTTTCTTTAGCACAGTAGTGCAAAGAGTTTAAACAAAACTCAGAATATAGACAATCTAGGAGCATTTTCAGCAGGAGAACGTAATATTTTTCCACGGTAAATTGAAAACAGTTTGAGAAAATAAGGAGCAGGTGGTAGTTTTAGCAAATAAGAGCAAGCAACACAGGCAGAAAACAATGGGCTTCCTTATTAGAAAGGTTCAGGGCAGATCAAGTGAGTTCTCCTATTACTTTAGCAATCAGATAGCCCCTGATTCTATGGCCCTTTATATCCTCCTCCTTTTTACTGAAGCATATGGGAAGGATTTAGAGGAGATGATAAAGCATAGTAATCAAACAATACAGCCTTTTTGCCCTAAGAAATGATGTATCCGACAGCTGGAATCCATGAAGCTCCATATTCAACAAGGAATTGACAGTGAAAATCCAAAGTACTGTTTCCCAAAAGAGAGGTAAATTAATGATGAAGGGAGAATAGCTTCCCAAGGATTAGCTGCCCATAATTTCTCTGCAAACCTGCTGCTTGTCTGCATATTTAAAACAAAAATAGAATATTTGCTAAAACATAATTTGGTGAATATGGTGAATATGAGATGGCACCATGTCAAAGAAATCCCCTCATGTTTTCCAGACTCATGCACAATTTCATATCTTTCTTTTCTTATGAAAAAAGGGATAGCAGAAACAACAGGAACTGCTATTGATACAAGGAACCCACCTCCCACATCTCTAATTTATCTGTTCATTATCTCTTGAAGCATTAACAATAATAATTCAATTTGACAATTTGACACAGGTGCCTTAAAATCTGCAAGGTGCTTTCCTTACAACAACTCTAATATATAGATTGTGTAAATATTATTCTTATTTAATAGAGGAGAAACTGAGGCAGTGAGTGATTAAATGAATCTCCCATTGCCAAAGAGCTAGTGAATAGTTTCAATCCACAATCAAATTCAGGTCATCTTACTTTAAGTCCAGTACTTTTCTTACTATAAAATGGTACTAATACTGTGAGTATAATAGTCTTCTAACTGCCCCAACTTCTAAAATCTTTTTTTCCCCACCAATTTACAAGTTATTGCACAGTAATCTTTTTAAAAAAATATACAAATCTGATCTCAAAACCTGCTAAACAACCATTAGTATCTTCCTACAATGACAAATGTTGTATGAATATTTTAGGTTTCAAAGATCTACAGAATCTGGTTCTAACCTTATATTTCTAATATGTTCTACTTTTCTTCTTATATACCAGTAACAGACTTATTCAGAATATCGAGTTGTTATAACCTCTTTTACTTCTAATACAGTCATCACAGTCAAATTTGTAACATAGTTATTTGTGTACCTGTTTTGGATCCTGTTAGATTATTTTAAGCAAGGCAGAGATTGTAATTGTTAATCATAAACTTAATGAGGGCTAGAACAATACCTTTGTTTTCTGAACTGAAGATATTTCAGGAGAGGTTCAGATGACCACTTCAAAGGCTATTAAGATTTGGATTAAGCTTGAATTAGATGACCTCTATCTATTCTTCAAAACTGTAATGCCTTGTCTCTTTAAAGTTTATTGCTGTATTGTCAGTATAGAGTTCTAAGCAGAACAGTTACTGAAGCAATTACTCTTTGATTCAGAGTTGTGAAACAAGCAGTGACTGAATTTTGACACTGGATGATATTACATAGACACCAGAGCTGTTAAATACTTTGGGGACAAAAATAATTTATTTGATAATATACAGAAGATGACAATTTGATTAGTATTCATAAACTAAAATGACATAATACATATAGAGAGTCCAGATTCTAAAGTCTAGAAAGAAAAGAGAGAGAGGTAAAGGAATAGATTTCATAATTACATTAGCCAAGAGTTGCTATTAAGGAAGAAATTTAGCTTACTGGTAGAGTTTGTAAGCTGTTTTAGAGGTTTACCCCTACCGTTTGTTGTCTTCACTCCTATTCACAAAAGCTCAATAAATGCTTATTAAACTTAACTAATAATGATAATTATAATAGTTTACATTTATTTAGTGTTTTGTTTCTCTTCAATAATTCTGTGAAGTAGGACACCAGAGATGATGTAATTGGAGTTAGAAGGGAATTTAGATTTCATCTAATTTAACTTCTTCATTTTACAGATCAGTAAGCTGCTGCCCAGAGGGAGATTTTAACTTACCCAAAGTTGGTGGTGCAAATATTCTTAGATAATGTTCAGTATACATCAGACCTGCATAGAATGTTCGTTCAGTATTCATGCACCACTACTTAATGTTTTATTTTTTTCTGTCCTGATTCAACTGTTAAATGTCAAAATTAGTTTTCTTTTCTTTTACACTGCAGAATCTCTCTGGAAATGGTGATCAGTAGTGGCCACTAGCCAGAGGTAACTAGGATGAAGTTAATGGGACTTTGTTTCAAGACACTGAAATTTCTGTTGCACTCACAACACTTGTATTCCAAAGGGTAGAAACAAGTGAGTTTAATTCTTAGTTATTAAGAATAATTAGTTAAAATAGGAAGCTTTTACTGTACAGCATGCATCCTCTCCATTATAGTTATCTTGTAGGTGAATGCTTTTTGATTCCCTTAAGCCATAGTGGCCTCTTGGTATCTTGGAACGACTATTCACTGGGGTCTGAAACTTTTACCTACTACATGGAGGTTCCCTTAAGACAGAGTGCTGGTCCAGAGCAGAGGTGACTTAGCAGAGGAGAGGGTACCTCATTACATTGGTCTCACTAGTAGCTGGAATTGGTAAGCTTATAAGCAATAGTCCAAAATCTTGGTACATATGGATTTTTGGTACATATGTATTATTGAATTGATTCAATAATAGAAAATTACATGTTACCAAGTCAAAATGCAATATCTTTGGAGAAGATATATAAGAAAATTAAATTTCTCTCAAGTTATCTAAGTGATAGTTCTTCTCTATGTTGCATGCTAGTTTCCTTGATTCATTTCTGCTTCTTATATATCATCATTAGAGGTTCATAAAAATAATGCTAGGGTAGCTTTCAACTCCAATCTCCTCAGCTTACTTTCCTTTATATTTTAAATATTAACCATAGAATTTTTAATGCCTTATACTCTGATCATCTAATGAAAGGAAGCAAAAGTAATGGATAATTTAACAGGGGTATTCAATAAGTCCACATGTATTTAGTGCTTACTTTGCCAGGCACTATGCTAAGTACTAAGAATTGAAATACAAGCAAAAAGAAACACAGTCTTTGCCTTCAAGGATCTTACATTCTAATACGGGAAGATAAAACATAAAAGGGAATTAAAAAGTGTGTGTGTGTGTGTGTGTGTATGTGTGTGTGTGTGAGCACTGGTATGGGGGCAGAGTATTGAAGAATGCAGAGCAAAGTGTGTTAGTGTTGACACATGTTTTCCTGGCTGTGAGGACAACTGTCCAATAACTACACTACCTTATTTTGAATACTGGAAAACCAAATGTTTGATTGACTTGAAACACTTTAAGTCAAATGATGAACACTAATGTGAAGATCTGTCAAGAGGAAAAAAAATATCATGTGAGAATTCATGCAAAACATTAACCTAAAGTGGGATTTCTTCCCTCAAACCTTCCTAGAAATATGAATGTTATTTATTAATTGCCTTTAAAAATATACAAACTGGATACAAATAAAGAGAAAATTGGAAGTGATGTTAGAAAACATAAGTAACTTAAAGAAGTGTTAAAGAATCAAAGAGCAAGATTTATTTTGGCCCTGGTGGTGAATTGAATATTATATATATTCAGGTAAAGATATTCAAACATCATCCTATATTCTGATTAAAACCAAAAGCCAATATTACCTATAGACAATCATCTGGAGGGCAACACTAAGATACCAAAAGTACCTGTTCTTTCTGAATCTGTACCAAAAATGTGACATACTATTTCACCATTTCCTTCAAAGATTAGGAATAGATTAGATTAAAAGGGAAAATGCATGTGTATTAAAAATGGAAGAGAATCAATAAAAAATAGAGGGCAGTTTTGCTCTATCTCTTCTAAGACAGGTATGAGTGATGTCTGGAAACTAACGAAACACCAATCATACATGAAAACCAGATTTACCATTTGATGGTCACACCTCATATAACCACAAGAAAAATAATGTAATTTCATGTTTAAGTTCTCAAAATCTTTCTAAAACTCATCATTTGCAGCATATGCCATGAATATAGTGATTGAGTAGCAATCCACTTCTCCTACGATTATAATGTCACATCTGTTTTATTAAAGAAACAAATGCTGACCCTATTTCAATTTCATCTCCAGTTATGAAATAATTCCTCATATCTCTCTACATTTGAGAAGAAAGTAATATTATTTCTACATGATTTTCCTTATAGTTTTCTTGCTGAAGGTTTGGAAAGAGAAGTCAAATATGTCATAACTGAAATTGAAAGATGAATGTTTCAGCACTCTTCATGGTGTTTACTAAAAGGCTTATTGAATCAAAACACTTTCTTTTGGTGAGAGAACGCTTCAATACTTCAAAGGATCTGGGATGTCATTGATATAAACATGCTCAGTTCTGGGGAATATTGCAATCCGTTCACATCTTCTCATTCTGTGTTTCTAGTTTGTTCTAGTTCTCCATAAAGCCCTAAGAGAGCATCTCTCCAATTTGGTGGAGTCATTCTTCTAATTTTTTTCATATTACATGCTTCAATTGCAGCAATTGGACTATCATTCAAATAAGTGAATAGTCTTATTGCATGAACAGACGACCTCCATTTACATGTCATATATCTCTTACCTAGAAAAATCTATTGTGCTATTTATTCCAATCAAGGATTACTGGTAGCAGCTGCTTATACCCAGCATCAATCTCCCTTTTGCCTTTTGTATTACTTATCATTTTAATTTATTTTTTGAGATCATGTTCCATAAATTATAACCAGAATGCATCACTGATAGAATATTAGGGCTGCAAGGGATCATTGAAAGTGGTACACAATTTTTTCGATGGAATATTGATGTTCTCTTCTTCCCTTTTAATTCTGGATCAAGCTCATTGTTTATCTGCAATGCCTGCCTAATATTTCTTGGTTGAGAAATGATTGCTAAAAAGGTAAAGAAATCATGCAAATAAATACAGTATTTCTTACAAATATAAAACTGGGTGGTTGCAATAGCTAGATGAAATTATAGCTATATCTTGACTTTTGCCAAAGTTTTTGCTTTTTATTTTTTAAAAGAGGCTGCTCATTGTTCTTTATTTAACCATGCTCAGTCAGCCTAGAACTAGAATCTCAGGACTAAATTTCAAGGAGATCAGTATCCCCATAAGGTAAAATCATTGATTCAGATTATCCTCCAGAAATGTTTGCTATTTGTTTTAATAACAGAAAAATTGCTTTAAAGAAGTCAAGAAAAATTTTGTTCACCAGAAAATTTCACTCATTACCTGCTGTCTGAGTCAAGCTTTTACAAGTGCTCAACCATATGATTCTTTGTACTGACTATTCAGTTGCTACTAATTAATAACTTAGTCTTAATGCAAATGATAGAAAAGAATACACCCCCAACATCTCTGTAATCACATTTCTGTTAGAAAGAGTTCTTTGATTATGGAAATTTTTTGTTTAAATGTCAGATAAATAACCTTGCAAAACCTGTGTAGTTAAGTTAATCATGATTCTGGAGATCTGATGATGTACTCTGCTGTATACCTCCTGACAAAGAGGTGATTGATTCAAGATGTAGACAAGGTGTAGATTCAAGGTAGATTGATTCAAGGCCATATTTAAATATGGCCAATGTAGGAATGTGTACCATTTGATTAAGATACTTGTTACAAGAGATTTGTTTCTTCCCTTACCCCACTATGGGGAGAAGTAGAAAAGAGAGAAAACAAATTCTTGTAAATTAAAAAAAAAACTAAAAATACACTAAAACTATTAACTTACACATTCTACTCAATTTTGTTTTAATTCTGTATCATCTCTATTCAAGAAATAATATTTATTGTTCAAATCATGTTAGCTTTTGGGATATATATGAATGAAATCAGCTTTGTCTCTTTCTCTTCACAGTAGACAAGAATAAGAGAATAGATTTTGCTAAACTTATTAGTGGTGTTTATTGTTTTATAAACTGCCTGTACAGGGCAGAGAAAGAAAATGAATTGTCAATGCAAACTTTAATGACAAATCATTCACTGGGAGAAACTGGAAAATGATGACATGAGAAAAAAAAGGGAAGCACACCTCTATAGCTTAGGGCCTCACAATTTTTTAAATACTTGCTAATGTAAGAGATAGCTCAGCTTTAATGATTTTTGCTCATCAATAGATGAACCTTTATAATTATATCCTTCCTATGAAGGTTGAATCATAGTAAGGCAAAGGAAAAGAGGTGAAATTATTCAGTTGAGGTCCATATTGAATGTGTAAAAAGAGAAGCAGTGAATTTTTAAATGAGCCAGCTTTTGGAAAAACCTACTGGATGTCTTCTTTTGACAGCAAGAGGAGAGAAATAGTAAAAGCAAAAGAGAGAAAGGGAGAAACAGTGCATGCAACAAATCATGACAGCTTTTCTCAGCTGCTTCCAAAGTTTAGTTCGACTAGAAGGTTCATGCTGTCTAGCAATATTTGCACAAAGCACACTAATTTTCTCTTTCCATCTGCCTTTGTCCAGAGATGTCAGCATCTGATCACAATAGATGCAATCTTTGAGAGACAGATTGAATCAGTCTTCCTTGCTATATTGTTATTATGAATATTCATTCTGTATATTGATGCCTCTTTGAGAATGAAGTGGTAGCAACAAGTGGTACTTGGCTACATCCACCCAGCACAGGAAGGAAGCCTGCAGCATCGGCCTTAAGGCAGTGTGAAGTCCCTGTTTACCTGTAGAGGAAGCTTGGGACAATTTTCCCTTTGCCCTAAAAGTAGACCTCAACCTTTAAAAATGACCAAAAAAGAAAAAAAAAAAAAGCAAAAAGAGCTCTGATCATAGATAGCTATAATGGAGAAAGGAAGAATAGACTTCAGACTCTGAGTACGCTAAAGGCAAAACATCTCTAAATGAAGCCTCAAAGGATGATATAAGTTGCTTTCCAACTCAAAAGGCTATCTTGAAAGAATTCAAAAAAGATCTTAAAAGAGAGAAGAAAACTAGGGAAAGGAAATGAAAGCTTTGAAAAAGGAAACACAGAAATTGTCTGAAGAAAACCACTTCTTAAAAATAGATTTGGCAAAAGGAAAAAGAAAACAAGTCCTGAAAGTGTGTGATAATTCAAAGAAAAGGAGCTTGGTTCCCCATTTCAGAGTATGCCCATGTATTTTGTGACTGCTTCCTAATCTTACCTGTGAAATGAAAAGTCTTTTTATCTGATACTGAGCTGGAGCTGAGTGTGCATACAGCAGGCACTAACTGGGCACATCTTGTTTTCTTTCCTTTTTGCTGTCCAAACACATTTCTAATCTCTGAAGACTGAAGAAGTGGGATGTTTTACCTTTTCATCAGGCCAGCCCATGAATACATAGCTTCCTAAAAAAGCCTATGGATGTAATGAGTCTACTTTCTTCAAGGGAGATAGAGTCTTTCTCTATGGGAAAAAATTGCTCTTTTTTCTAGTGAATTTTCAAACTAGGGAATTTAACATATAAATTCCCTGAAGAAGAATTTCTCCAGTGGATTGTTTTTATAAGGCAAAACAGACTGTAGAATTTTGTATTCTTATCCAATTTGTCATTTTCTTTTATTTCTGGATTATTTCATCCATTCACATTTAAAATGGCAAGATTTATGTTAATATATTCCTCCATTTTTCTTTATTTTTTTCTAAATTAAGATTCTTCTCCTCTTCTTTTGTAAAGATAACACTTTGTTTTTTGTAATGGGCTGAGGTTTGAGTTGATGCACTGAGGTCCCAAGTACATGAGGCTAGATAGTAATTGGGCTATACTCTATTAATATACATGATTGGATAAAGAATGGTCCCTGCCCACTCTCTGTGCAAGTCCTGATGTGTTGTATAGGAAATGACGATTTTGGTGGGTGGAGGCAGAGAGAGAGACAGGAAGAGAAGCTGGGGGAGATTGGGCCTGGGTTCCATACTCCTGGCTGCTGGTCGTGTGGCTGCTGGTCTAGCTAGCTTCTTGACTCAGCTACACACATTGCTATTTCCCATTCCCTTCCACCTACGATCTTTCTTCACTGAGAATAAAGACTGATGATTTTCCCCTAACCTGAATTCCTGACTCCGGCTGATTTTAAAATACGCGGTTTTCACATTTGGCGCCCAATGGTGGGAACCAAAGACTGAAGAAGTCTCCGGTGACCAGGAACTTGGGTGAGTATTGTTAATAGACAAACAGGGAACTTATTTTCTTAAAAACTAAACTAGTAATCTTTAAGATGCTCCTCCAAAAACAAAAGAAAGGGGGAACCACAGGTAATCCTAGAGAGTTTCTAAATCTAACCCTTTATACTATTAACTTCTTGATTTTTGACAAAGATGCACTGGCTCCGGCAGACAGGTTTTATAACCTACCGGAAGGTTAGTGTCCAGTGCGAGCAGCTCCACTATCTTTAGATAATCACCAGGTGATGTGGAGAGACCCAGAAAGTAGTGAATGGAAAGGACCAGATAGGCTAACTGCTTTGGGGAGAGGGTTTGCTTGTATCTCTACAGGTGGAGAAGGAATCAGATGGGTGCCAACGAGCCATATTTGCCTTGTCCATCGCAGAGAGACAGAGCAGACCTTTGAAACAAAGGAGAAGACCCAAGAAATATTGGGTGGTGCTGTTGCTGATTGTGCTCACCATTGAAAGAGCGTGGCAGTTATGGCGTTTGACTCATGGACATCAAAGATTGTTGGACTTCAAAACCCTCAGGAATCATTGGATTCTCTGAGCCATAGGACTTGAAAACCCTCAGGAATCATTGGATTCTCTGAGACATAGGACTTGAAAACTCTCAGGAATCATTGGATTCTCTGAGAAATGATAAGACTGTTACAACACTTCAAAATCTGCGGAATCATTTGGATTCCCTAACACATAAAAGACTTTTGCAGGACTTCAAAAACTCAGGGGATCATTGGATTCCCTGACATGTGAAGCAATGGACAATAGATTGATTTTGGACTATCTCTTGGCTACTGAAGAAGGTGTATGTGTGACTGTTGTTTACATACCCTCCTTCTAGGACTTGTGGTGATCTTTTCCAATACCATGTTGATTTATATTGTTTGCTATTCCGCTACTTGCATGTACAATTCATGTTTGTTACACCACATCGAGCCTGCACTGACTGTGGGGAGAGTCATCCCTAATAGCCTCTGCATTGTTGCTATGTGCTTGTGTAATACCTCCCATGCTGATGTGTTTGTGCATAATAAGACCCTTCAGCCCAGAAACCCGCTAGCAACCCCCACTTCCCTTTGGTGCTTTTCATCTCCCTTCCTGAGATGTCAGGGAGGGCGTGATCATCTCCTTTTTAGTGCTTTCACCACCTTTCCTGAGAAGTTAGGGAGGCTGTGATCACCTCCCCTTGGGGGCTCTGACCTTGAGGAGTCAGGGATGGCATGACCACCTGTGTTCTAAAACAAAAGAAAGCAGGAGATGTAATGGGCTGAGGTTTGAGTTGATGCACTGAGGTCCCAAGTACACGAGGCTAAATAGTAATTGGGCTATACTCTATTAATATACATGATTGGATAAAGAATGGTCCCTGCCCATTCTCTGTGCAAGTCCTGATGTGTTATATAGGAAATGACGATTTTGGTGGGTGGAGGCAGAGAGAAAGACAGGAAGAGAAGCTGGGGGAGATTGGCCTGGGTTCCATACTTCTAGCTGCTGGTTGTGTGGCTGCTGGTCTAGCTAGCTTCTTGACTCAGCTACACACATTGCTATTTCCCATTCCCTTCCACCTCCGATCTTTCTTCACTGAGAATAAAGACTGACGATTTTCCCCTAACCTGAATTCCTGACTCCGGCTGATTTTAAAATATGTGGTTTTCACAGTTTTTTATTTTAAAGGCAATCCTATTTCCCTTTCTTCCCCTCAATCACAATGTCTGTTCCCTTATTTGTCACTGCTTTATTTGATTCTGCTTAATTTAGAAAGTAATTTTATCTATCAAAGACTTTTGTTTTCTCTCTCTCAATTGAGTAGAAAAGTAAAATGGTCTCCCCTTTAACTTGTTTTATTGTTATTTTATATTTTGTGCCCTTTTTCTAGAAGGGATTTCTTTCCTTCATTAAAAAATCTTTCCTTTCTATTATAAATGTTTATCTTTTGATTCTCGGCTCTTATATGTATTTATTTTTTAATTTATCTCCATATTTCTCATGGAATTAAAGCTTCTAACATACCTATTTTGAGTTTCCCCTTCTAAACAGTCACTGTTATTGCCTTTTAAACTTTTTCCTTGACCTCCTTTTTCTGTTGTACTTTAGTTTTAGAAATACCATTTCTTGTAGTAGACAGAGAAAAGTGTTGTCATATAATAGGAATTTTCTTATATGTTTGATTGTGTAGTCGTTTTTTCCTCTCAATGATCCTTCTACCCCATTTTACCATGTAATCTCTTCTTAGGGTATATGCTTTCCCACACTTTCACATCAGTTGTTTCTCATGAACTTTGATTTCCCTTCTTCTGAGGAAGTTGTTCTCCATGGAAAGATTAGTATCCTTTTTGACCTTCAGAAGTGTTTTTTTTTTTTTGGGGGGGGAAACAGGGGTCACAATTTTCCTTGCAAACTCTTATATTAAAGTTTTTTACATTTACATTTAATTTATTTTTTTAAATTATATGTAAACAAAAGTTTTAAAACTTTTTTTAAAAAAATTAGTCCCATATTCTCTCTCCCATCTTCCTTTCCCCCCTCCATGAGAAGGCAAGCAATTTAAAATAGATTATTTATGTATTGTGTTGCCAAAGAAAATGTAGACTAGCCCTTTTCATCCCTCTCATTTCTATCTCTTCTCTCCTTTCTTCCTCTCCCATCTCCTCTTTTTTAATTTTCTCTCTCCTCTTCCATCCCCATTCTCCCCTCTACCCTTTCTCTTTCCTTCCTTCCTCAATCTACACGATGCAGTGTTAAAGATGGCAAAGGAGGCCATAGAGTCCATTAAGGTAGATATCTCCGAGCTGTTCCAGGACATGCTCTCCAAAATGCCCATGTACCTGACAGGGGAGCTGACAGTCACAAGGGAAGACAAAGCTTCTGGAAGATGGGAAATTCTGAAGTATCTAGAAATGAAGGATATTGCAGTAAACACAAGTAGAAAGCTAAAGGACTTAAAGCAGAACTATGCAGCACTCAGTCTTATCTGGATCAGTTTACTTTAACTAAAGAGCAAGTAGCAGTTCTTGAGTCGGCAGCCTACAATTTGGATGTCTTAGAAAGTAGAAGCAAAGTGTAAGATGTATAAATGTATAAGAATGAGAGGTGATGAAAAAATTATTTAGGACAAAGACTTGAACTATAAGAGTGTTTCATCAAAGCTGAAATGCAATGAACTTATCAAAATTCTATGTTTCAGTTCCATAAAAAGAAATTATGCTGGTGAACCAAGAAGAATACCAGCTTCCACCTTTGGTTGGATATGTAACTTTGGCCACTCCTTGATATTTACTTAAAATTGTATCCCTGAAACATCATCTTATCATATGTTCCCTGGAATAAGGCTAGAAATCAGGATCAAGCCCATCTGGAGTAGGTACAGATGAAAATTTTGATCTTCCTGTCTCCTCCCTCTTCCCTGTTCTTTAGGGCTCCAACTTGACTTTTTTTTTTTCTAAATCTGTTCCCAAACCTCTTTATAATCTGTTCTTAAACTTAATAAATGTGCTTTTATGACCTTGAAAAAAGAAAAGAAAATGCACCTCCACCAAACCAATAATAATAAAGAAATTAAGGAAAAAGATGTTTTAATCTACATTCAGAATGCATCAATTCTTTCTCTGAAAGTGGACAGTATTTTTCACAATAAATCCTTCAGAATTATCTTAGATCATTGTACTGCTGAGGATAACTAAATCATTCATTCACAGTTGATCAGCATACAATATTACTGTTATTGTGTACAATATTCTCCTGGCTCTGCTCAATTGACTTTGCATCAGTACATGAAAATCTTAAAGCATCATGCTTAATGGAAGCTAGATGGTACAGTGGATAGAGCACTGGTGAGAGCACCTAAGTTCAAATCTGACCTTAAACACCTAACACTTATTAGCTATGTGACTAGAGAAACACAAGTAACTTAACCTCAATTGCCTCACTAAGAAAACATCATGCTTTTCATTTCTTGTAGTACAATATTTTATCAATTGTAAATTATAAGTTAATTCAGCCATTCCCCAACTAATGGCCATCCCCTCATTTTCCAATTTTTTGCTAACATAAAAAGAGCTGCTATAAATATTGTTGTACATATAAGTCCTTTTTTTTCCTTTTGATCTCTTTGGGGTACAAACCTACTTTGGGGTATTTCTGGATCAAAGGATATGCACTGTTTTATAGCCCTTTAGGTGTAATTCCAAATTGCTTTCCAGAATTCTAACCTTTTAAATTTGCAAATTTGCCTTTCCCTTTATACCTTCAGCTGCAGGTTCTCCCAAGTGAATTTTATTCTACTTGCTCTTCATCCTTTCCTACCTCTCAGGCTAACTTGTCAAGATTATTTTGAATTTTGATTTTATCCTCTGCAATGCTAATTTTTCCAACTTTGTGTCAAATATAGACTTAAAAAACCATCTTTCTATTTCTAAACAAATTTCTGGTCATTATAGAAGGTGGCAAGAACCAAGAAGTAGTTGAGAAATGTTTAAAAAATACAAAACAATATAGATAATGTTAGTTTGTACTTTTCTAAATCAATATGCAGGATGATGCTTTCAAATTGTGGTGTTGGAAGAGACTTCTGAGAGTTCTTTGGTCAGCAAGGAATATGGGGAGCCAGCTATAAGTCCTTTGGAAGACTGAAGCTAGGTGAGTTTCTTGGAGGACTTTAGGAGACTTTCAAGGCCAGGTTGCAGCTGTTAGCTTATATCTGAGCTCCTTTGGACTATTTATTGATAGTTGACATGACCCGAGTGCATTTTTGAGACAAGATGTTTTAAAAAATGAAAACAAATAACAGGATGAACTTTGACTAATAAAACAAAGAAATGTCACAGCCTTTGTTATACTTTCTGTGATTTTCTGACATTTGTGTAATATATAACAAAGAAAAATATGCTTATGATGGGGTATATAAGGGAAGTTGTAAGAAATAAAGTCAGTTAAAGATGTAAGCTTGAACTCACTTGGCCCCACTCATTTATTTTACTCACTGCTTCATCTATCATTCAAGCCAGTTGCTGCCAAAGGAAAACAAATCAGTTAATAGTTAAAGAAATTAATTCAGGCTATACCCTGGAAGGTCAAATACTGAAACTTAAATATTTTGGCCAATTATGAGAAGATATGACTCATTGGAAATGACTCTGATGTTGGGAAAAATTGAGGAAAAAAAGAAAAAAAGGATGGCAGAGAATGAGATGGATAGACTGTGTCAATGGAAACAATGCCTGAATTGGGCAGACTTCAAGAGATAATGGCAAATGGAAGGCCTGGAATGTTACAGTTCATGGGATCATGAAAAGTTGGACATGACTTAATAAATGAGCAATAACAAAGTCAATATATGCCTCGAAGGGATTCGTTTCTATTTCAATTTGACACCCCACTGCTAAATCACCAATGAAAACAGCAAACTATAGTATAAAGAAATTGTAGGACTGAAAGGGATCAAATCCTATCTAATTGGAGAATATTGGCTAAAACATAATAGTTTTACTAATAGCATAAGTTATTGTTTTTTACAGTGCCATTTTGATTTATTTGTTAAGGCCTTTGTTTTTCTATATTCCAGGAAATTGATTTTTTGATCATTTGCATTAATTTTTCTAGGTACTAGAAAAGTTCAGAAATGTATTTGTCTTTACATTCTATAATAAAGCGATATCACTTAAGTTCCTTGCTTTGGAATGTTGAGTTGCTTCTGGCTCTTCTTTCTGACTTCGCTGTGATATCAACGTTTTAGTATTCCGAAGTAAACTTTATTATGGAATACAGGTTTGAAAATAACTTAAAAATATTTTCCTTCCAGGCTTGTGATTTAAGCAGTGTGGGAAACTACCTGGTATCGACATTCATTTCTCCTCCATTGCAAATCAACAACTTTCTCTAAATTAAAATTTTATTGAGTTTTGGGACCTAAGAGATTGTGAATTGGACACAATCCCAGAGCAATTATAAACCAGGACCTGAATCTAGGTCTTCCTGAAATTAGGCAAGCATTCAAACTACTGGACTATACTGTCTTCTTTCTCCTAATTCATCTATCTTAAATCCTTCTCTGACCTAATATTACATTAGGTAATATGCTTAATCTTTCTATTTCCTTCTTTTATTATTTTTTAACTTAGTGCATAATCATTTAGGTTTTTTGGCACCTTCTTCATTGATTTTCCTGTTATTTATCCTTTTACCTATTATGTTTACAGTCTCTCTTTTCTACTTTCTGGCTAATTTATGTTTGCCTTATTAAAAATTATTTCAAAAAATTCATCTTATTATTGCAAAAGATTATCTATTTTTCAAGTGTACTTTTTTCTCTCCATATGAGTTTTGAAAAGATTCTGAAAATTAGATTGGTTAAATATTAAACTCATTAAAATTTTAATTTATTTAATTAATTATTTTTAAAAAGAGGATGCATGTTTCTATTATAACCAACTTTTGGTTATTTGGAGCATATGAAGAAAAGGAGATACATGGATTATTTAAAGCAACAAACACTAAAAGTTGATCTATGGAATATTTGGTTCAAGGATTGTCTGATCTAACTGAATTATCTGGTTGTTTTTATTTCAACATTTGTTGAAAATATTAAATGTATTAGTCTATTTCTTGCTTTAGTAAGTAGAACATGTGAGCTATTAGACAAGTTTGATTTTGTAATAGATGAGCATCATAATTCTCAGTGTATATGTTTGTTGCCAATATATTAGATGTAGGAGGACTAGTGTTGAACTACTAGATATAGTTTACTTTCTTATGATTTTCTTCTCTCTAAAAGTTAAGAACATCTATAATGAAACATTTTGAAATGGAATAAGGGGAGAAAACTGAGGAATGTTAGAATTCTTACAAGGTGCTAAGTCACTGGAATTAATAGAGACAATAATTATCTAATTTAGCATGGTACTTAGTTCTCTAGTTCACTAATATACTTAGTACTTATTAGAGTTGTACAAGATTCATACCTTTAAGAAAGCATATATAAGCTAGGAGCCTCAACCAGGATTGAGTCTGGGACATTCAGAAGTCATTCCATCTTCTACCTTTGTGCTTGCTGGAGACATTCGGAGGGAGTTAGAGGCAGAAGCTGGCAGAGGACTGGCTGGCAGGAGCCCTCGGAACCAAGGAGAGTTAGACCTCTAAGAAAGCTAACTGGGCCCAAGGAAGGAGAAAATAAAGGATTTGAATTTTAATCCCTGGCTGCATTTGAACTGAACTGAAACTAAGGCTGCTTCCAGAAGCCCCCTAAGAAACCTGCTCCCAGAGAAGATTACATTTTAGAGAAGAATATTACAGGAGAAATTAAAAGCTGAATTATTTCTTGCAGAGTTAATTGACATCTTATTGTATTTGACACTGGAATATACACAAAAACTTCTCATTCATTATCTTTTCCTTCTTCTCATTTTCCCACTCCAAACAGTTAGTTGATTCCAGTTCAAAGGTCAGAAAATCAAATTATTCAATCAAACAACAGTTAAGAAAATAATCTACAAAGAATAAATCTAAGAATAAATTAAGTAAGCCATTACTAAGTGCCCACTATGTTCTAGATCTTGAATATATGAATGTTAAGATTGAAGTAATCCCTACTTTCTTCAACTATTTAAATATGATTTTATTTGCATAAATTTTAAAATTAAATTTTGTTTGCATACTTTTTAAATCTCTTTACTATCTCTTCTTGCAGAGGTTTGTTTATGATATATAAGAATGTTGATGACTTATGTAGATTTACTTTATATCCAACTAATTTTGCTAAAATAATTAATTGTTTAACTAAATTTCTAATTGTGTTTTTGGGACTTTCCAAGTCCATTCTACAAAAAGAAATCATTTCCCCCTCTTATTATAATTCCTTTTATTTATTTTTCTTCTCTTATTGCTACTGCTAGGATTTCCAACATAATATTGAATAATATTGGTGACAATGGACATCCTTATTTTACACTTGATCTTAGCCAAGTGGCTTCTAACTTATCTCCATTACAAATAATGTTGGTTGATTGTTTCAAACAAATATTGTTTTAAAAATCAATTTAAGAAAAGATCCAATTATAATTATACTTTAAAGTGTTTTTAATAGAAATGAGTATTGTATTTTATCAGAATATTTTTCCATATTGATTGATAGAATTATGTGACTTTTGTTACTTTACAATCAATTTACAATCAATTGTGTTAATAGTTTTCATTATGCTATATCATTCCTTCATTCCTGATATAAATCTTGCTTTTTTCTGTTAGCTAGTGTTTTATTTAAGATTTTGGTAACTGTTTATTAATGAAATTGTTTTACAGTTTTTTTGTTTTTTGTTTTTTACTTTTCTTGGGTTAGGTGTCAGTATCATATGTGTTTCATAAAAAGAATTTTGTAGGATCTCTTCTTGGCTTATTATTTTAAAAAAAGGAATAATAGAATTAGTTGGTTTTTAAATGTTTGATAGAATTCGATTGTAAATCTATCTGGTACTAGTGAATTTTCTTTTTTCTTTTTCCTTAAGAAGCTCATTTATGACTGGTTCAATTTCTTTTTCTAAAATAGGCTATTTCTTCTACTGCTAATTTAGGTAGTTTATATTTTTATATAGATTCTTTCATTTCACTTAAATTGTTAAATTTATTGGCATTTAATTGGGCAAAATAACTTCTTATAATTGTTTTGATTTCATTTTCAGTAAGGGTATTTTTTCAGTTTTACTATTAGTAACTTGGCTTCCTTTAAAAAACATATTAAGCAATGATTTATCTATTTTATTGTTTTCCTATAAAACCACCTCCTAGTTTTATATATTAATACAATGATTATTTTTACTTTCAATTTTATTAGTCTAACCTTTAATTTTTAGGATTTCCATTTTAATGTTTAATTGGGGATTTTTACTTTTTCTAATTTTAAAATCAGATACCCAATTTATTGATTTGCTCTTTCTCTATTTTACAGATACAAATATTTGGAGATAAAAACTTTCCTTTTATTACTGTTTTTGCTGTATCTAATAGGTTTTGATATATTGTCTCATTGTCATTCTCTTTAATGAAATTATTGATTGTTTTTATGATTTTTTATTATTATAGCTTTTTATTTACAAAATATATATATAGGTAATTTTTCAGCATTGACAATTGCAAACCCTTTTGTTCCAATTTTTCCCCTCCTTCCCCCTACCCTCTCCCCCAGATGGCAGGTTGACCAATACTTGTTAAATATGTTAAAGTATCTGTTAAATACAATATATGTATATATGTCCATATAGTTATTTTGCTGTACAAAAAGAATTGGACTTTGGAATAGTGTACAATTAACCTGTAAAGGAAATAAAAAATGCAGGTGGACAAAATAGAGGGATTAGGAATTCTATGTAGTGGTTCATATTCATCTCCCAGAGTTCTTTCGCTGGGTGTAGCTGGTTCAATTCATTACTGCTCTACTGGAACTGATTTGGTTGATCTCATTGTTGAAGAGGGACAGGTCCATCAGAATTGATCATCATATAGTATCATTGTTGAAGTATATAATGATCTCCTGGTCCTGCTCATTTCACTCAGCATCAGTTCCTGTAAGTCTCTCCAGGCCTTTTTGAAATCATATGATTTGTTTTTTAACCCAGTCAATTAGATTGCTTACTTATTCTCCAATTAGTTTTTATCTCTGTTTCTGTCTTCCCTCATTAAATATAATTGTTATTGAATGTGATTTCAAAAGGATGCTTTTGGGGCAACTAGGTGGTACAGTAGATAGAGCACAAACCCTGAGTTCAGAAGGGTTTGAATTAAAATCTAGCACCCTGAGCTTGACCCTGAGCAAGTCAAGTAGCCCCAATTGTTTCCTTCCAAAATCTTTTAAAAGAAATTCTTAACTATAAAAATTTTATGTCCTAGTATATGATTCATGTTTATAAAGCATTTTCAATGCTACTGAAGAAAAGATATATTCCTTTCTGTTCCCATTCAATTTTTTCTAGATGTCTACATTATCTAACTTGTCTAAAATCCTATTCACTTAAAAAGACTTCTTTCTTATTTAATTTTTGGTAAGTTTTATTTAGTTCTGAGAGAGGAAGACTAAAGTCCTCCACTATTACTAGTTTTTTTTTATTATTACTACTACTTATTTCTGCCTGTAATTTAAATATTTAACTTTTAAGATTTTAAATGCTATAGTATCTATTTTCAATGAGCTAACATGCAACTGGGAGAGATAATATACACACATATAAGTATATGCAGAAAAAAATAAACAGATGAAATAAAGATATAGTCAAGGTAGTTGGGAGGAGTGGTAACAGGAAAATCAGGAAAGGTTCCATGTTCAAATTTGTGCTTTAACATATTTTGAAAGAAAAAAAGTTTTTATGAGGCAGATGTGAGGAGGGAGTACATTCCAATCATGAATCTTCAAAGACATAAATACCTTATGGGATTGAATACCTTATGAAGCACAGAAAAAAGGACAGTTTGACTATACTGGAGGAAGGATAACTTAAAATGAGGTAGGAACAGGATAGTTTGGGCCTGGTTGTGAAATACTTTAAAGAATAAATGGAAAAGTTTATATTTTTATCCTAAAGACAATAGTCACTGGATTTTACTGAGTAGGACAGTGATTATGTTCAGATCTATATTTAAAGAGAATTGCTTTAGCAGATACATGGAGAACTTGCAGATGAAGAGAACTTTGAGTTAAGAAGATCAATTATGAGGTTATTGTGACAATTTAGACAAGTGGTGATAAGAACCTTGGATAAGGTAGTAACTGTGTTGGTAGAAAGAAAAGATTGAATTCAAGAGGTGATGTGTTGGTAGAAATGGCAAGCTTCAGCAGCTATTTGGCTATATCTGACAAGAGATAGCAGACTATCTAAGGAGGCAGCATAGTATAGTAGAGAAAATTCTGGTTCTATAAGCAGGGCACCTGGACTGAATTATTCTCATCTCTATTATTATTTGTATGTCCTTGGTGGGCTCACTTGAGAGCTAGGAAGTAAAACAAAGTACACCAGCTTTTAAAATCAATAGCTCAATTCTTGTGATTTGTAAAGAATATAAGAAAATGATGGTATGAAGATGAAAATTATTTCATTTGGCCCCTTTTCCATTCTAGAAATAACTGCCTGGGGAATGCTTGTTCCAGTAAAGGGGGGCATGTAAGCACTAAGAAATGAAATGGGTTTCTGGCTATAATTCTGATGAAAAAATTGAACTAAGGGAATCAGGAGAAATCATCAAGGAACATGTGTTACAAAGCAAGCTTAATTCTAGGAAAAGCATTTGTTACCTTCTGTAATCAGCCTAGTCTAGGGGGAAATTTTCTAAGCTTTTGACGGAAGATCTATCACCATTTTCTGCAAGCATATAGGTTAGTAACAATACCACCCCATGTGGATGATGGAAATGCTGACAGAGTTTACTGAAAAGAGTTGTAGTCTTATTAGCACTGATGAAAGTTGGGTTGGTGAATACCAATTACCAATTACAGCAAAAAGTCTAATGCCTACTAGGTACACTTCGTGGTGTGTGCTGGAACAACAATGATATTGCCAGAAGACACTAGGAGATTATATAATAAAATGTATGAGTTTCCCTGGAAAAATAAAAAAAAACTTTAGATTTAACAATTAGGTCATTAGTAATTTTGGAGAAAGCTTGTGAGGAGGAGGAAGGGAGAGAAAGAAATGGGAGAAAGAGTTTGGCAGTGAATGGAAGAAGAGAAGTAGAATAATCAGTTGACTGGTCAACAGTCATAAATTTTCTTTCTTTTCTTCTTTTTCTTTTTCTTTCTTTCTTTCTTCCTTTAATTCTTTCATTTTTCCTTACCTCCTTCCCTTTTCCCATCCTTCCTTCTCTATCTTCCTCCTTCTCTCCTTCCCTCCTTCTTTTCTTCCTTCCTTCCTTTCTTCTCCCTCCTTCTTTCTTTTTTCTTTCTTTCTTTCTTTCTTTCTTTCTTTCTTTCTTTCTTTCTTTCTTTCTTTCTTTCTTTCTTTCTTTCTTTCTTTCTTCTTCCTTCCTTCTTTCCTTCCTTCCTTCCTTCCTTCCTTCCTTCCTTCCTTCCTTCCTTCCTTCCTTCCTTCCTTCCTTCCTTTCTTCCTTCTCTCTCTCTCTCTCTCTCTCTCTCTCTCTCTCTCTCTCTCTCTCTCTTTTTCTCTCTCTTTCTTCCTTATTTAAGTAGGCTGAGGATAAGGAACCAGTAAAGGGAAAGCTTGAAGATGCATAAGATAGAGTGGATAAGAATAATCACCTCAACCATAGCTAGTTATATAGCACTTATATATAGCACTTTATAGTTTGTAATATATGTTATATACAATATTTGATCCTTTCCTTTGACCCTGTTAATTTACTCTCTTATTATTCCCATTTTACTGATGAGGAAATTGAGGCTGAGTAAAGTTAAGTGACTTGCACAGGGTCACTAGATAATAACTATTTGGGGCAAGATTCAAACTCATATGTCTTCCTGAATCCGTATTCTGTTCACTATGCTTCTCAGCTGCTTTACAATGATGAATTAATCAATTGAGGGAATTTAGTAAGATATAGTATCTCTTTATGAGATTGACAGGAAGAGAAGCTAGGTGAAGGTATTGGGTGTTTTAGTAGAGGGCAGGAAGAGTTGAGAGAGCTTATTTAAGGTGATTTTAATCATTTCAATATAGTAAGAAGTAAGCTCATAACTTGAGAATGAAAAAGATAGGATTCAGATTAGAAAAAAGAGAGTACATTAAAAATCTGCCACCAACCAGCCAACATTTTTGCAAAACAAAAAAAAGGTACACTTGACCGTGTCTTAACTTCAATTCTCAAAAAATAAAATACTATGCAATAATATGTGTAGATGAATTTTAAGATAAAGAATCCATTCTTCTGTTATCAGGGTATATCCAAGGGATAGAAATCTATTACTGCCTCATGGGTTTGATCTATAAATCTAAACTTTACTCCTAAAACAAATGTTTGCTTTTTAATTAAGCTTGGTACAACACCACACTGCACAAATGTTAACCAGTTGAATTGGCTGAAAGGGACAGCAGTTCTGTTTAATCTTTTAATTTTATTTCACCATCCTCTCAGTTTCCTTGTCTCACATGCCTATGTATATTTCTCCATTAAACTTAGTGCTTTTTGATAAGATCTGTATTTTCAATTTATATAATTCCTACATGGTATTAGATCTAATAATGGAAAATGTTATAATTATGTTACAATTATTATTTTTGTTGTTTAATTTTATCTGATTCTTTGTGATCCCATGGACCATTGTATTTCAAGTCCTTCTATCCTCTACTGTCTCCTGAAGACTGTCTGAAGCTCATGTTCTTTGCTTCTAAAACATTATCTATCCATCTCATCCTCTGTTCCCTCCCCTTTTAATTTAAGCAAATTTCTTTATGTATTATCAAACTAGATTGTTTAGTATCTGAAATGAACAACAGTTTAAAAGGAGATAGTGTAGCCTGGTAAAAGAATAGAAGACAAAATAACATTATTCTAATTTAAAAAATAACTAAATCCCTAATTTTATGTGGCATTACATTTTAATTTTAAAAGAATTACAGAAATGTCATTTGGGACCCATATAAACTGGCAAACTAATTCAGACACATATACAACAATATCTGACATTTAGATTGTGCTTTTCAGCAAAGCTTCTTGAACTGTGGGTTGAGACTCGATATGGGGTTGTACAACTGAATATGGGGGTTGCAAAAAATTTGCCAATAGCCACAAGTATCAAATGTTCCACCAAGATTTAATTTTTTTATATAAAAATAAACAAGCACATCTATCTAGCTAGTGCATAAATTTGCTTTTGTTTTAAATAAATGGTAAAATTATATGATTACCAAAGAATTGTTTAAAATTATTATCAGACAATGTTTAATTTATATATCTCAAAAGCTGGGTTGTATAAAAATTTCTCAGACAAAAGGGGTTAAAGGTGGAAAAGTTGGAAAAAGGTTAAGAATAGAAGGCCTACATTGCAGTTAGGAAGTGATTTTACATTGTCTCCTTTGATCTTTATAGCAAGCATGTGCTTTGGTCAGGCAAATTTTATTCTTATTTTACAGATAAGGGAACTAAGGGTCAGAGAAGTGATATGATATGCCAAGAAGTGACATAACATGTTCCACACAATACCTCCAGTAAGTGGAACATCTTGCCATTGGACTCAGATCTTTTTGATTTTAAGTGTAATATCCTTTCTACTACACAACTCTTGTCTATATGATTATTACCTTATTCTGATATACACATATTAGGAGGGAAAGTATTAATCAATACATGATCAGTAAAAAATTCACTTATAAATTAAGGACATATTTTCTTTTTGAGAACAAAAGAAGACAAGAGAAGCACATTAATTGAGGAACAAGTTCTATGTCTTCATGGAACTAGTAGGTGGATAAAACATTCAGTTTTACCCTGGGTTATCCAAGTAGAATACACTCCATTTTGCATCTGCCAAATGCAAGATTGGTTTCAATATCAAAGAACCAGATGCCCCTCCTGGGATGTTCATCACTTCTAAACTGGTCACCATGCCTGTAACTGAACATCTTCCCTCAGCCTCTTCTTCCCTCTGATGGCAGGACTGGAGCTGGTACCAAACTCCTCCTTTATAGAGGGCTGAACTTGAATTCTTAGATTATTCCACTTTGCATCTGCTGCCCTCCTTGGTTTCAACTGTGCAGAACAGGATGGTTCTCTAAGGAGTGCCCTCTGATTGCCCACCCTCCCTTCCCTTCCTATGTGTGTGTGTGTGTGTGTGTGTGTGTGTGTGTGTATGCTACCACCCCATTTAGATTGTAAACTCTTTGAGGGCAGGAACTGTCTTTCGTTTTATTTACTTATTCCCTGCACTTGGCATGGTATCTGGCATGCTGTAGGTTCTTAATAAATATTTATTAGATTGGATTGAGTTGGAAGAAGTTGAGGAAAGAAATGGGATTCTAGAAATTATTTAATATTATTGATAGCTAAAAATGCCACGTTAAATTTTTCAAAGTGCTTCATATATTTTATTTCATTGGGTATTTATAGCAACTTTGGTGGGTAGATGCTATTATTATCCCCATTTTATAGATATGGAAATCGAGGTTGAGGGTAAATAACTGTCTCAGGGTCACACAGCTAAGTAAATGTTTGGGATATAATTCGAATTCAGAACTTTCTGACCCTTAAGTCCAGTGCTATCTACTATACTACTTAGTTGCCTTCTGTTAGTAGTCTGACTAGATCATCTTAACATATCATTGAGGTGAGCCCATGTGCTTAAAGCTTAGCTTTAAAGCTAAGCACAGAATTTGACAGAGCTGAACCTGAATTCTCAGATTATTCCACTTTGCATCTGCTGCCCTCCTTGGTTTCCATCACATTGAATGATTTTGAGTGTTTAAATAAAAGAAAACAATGAAAGTACAGTGAACAATTGGAGGATGGAAAGTTTGTTTGAAAAGGAAAAAGCAGTTTTTCCTTCTTGAGTTCAGCTTTTTCTTTCTTTCTTTTTTTTTTCTTTTTTTTTTTTTTTAAAGAGAACAGAAGTTGCCCACCAACTCAATGGAGATAAAAACTTAAATCCAGTTCCTCTTGATCAGGAATCTGAGATGAAATGAGCCATTTCTCTTGGCTTACCCTATGGTCTCAACATCAGGCTAGGTGAAAGAGGCCTCTGCTTTTGAGATTCTGAAATTCATTGCCAAATATTACTGAAAATATTAACAGCATTTTAAAAGTACTGAAACAGAGTAAAGTAAACTGAGTAAAATGATTTCTTTATTTTCTTTAGGATTTAGATGACAATATCTGGGCAGCTAGGTAGCACAGTGGATAGAGCACTGGGTCTGAAGTCAGTAAGTCTCATCTTCCTGAGTTCAAATCTGGCCTCAGACACTAACTAGCTGTGGCAAGTCAGCTTGCCCTGTTTGCCTCAGTTTTTTCATCTGTAAAATAAGCTGAGGAAGGAAATGGCAAACCACTCCAGTATTTGCCAAGAAAGTCCCAAATGGGGGTCACAAAGAATTGGAAACAGCTGAAAACAACCAAACAAAAAGCATAATCTCTACTGAATGGAATTTCAAAAGGTCAGAAAAGAGACTTTGCTATAGTGCAGCATTTTTAAAACTCTACTGAAATTTAGAGCAAGTCCTTTCTGCCAGAGAAGATGAGGTTGTAGCAATTACACATCTTATTCGTGCCAGAATGGGGATTATGCCTGAATTCATCCAACCACCCACTTTAGTTTGACTGAGTATGGCAGGCCTGGGGGAAAGAAAATGAATTATGAGGTGCTAGATTAAATTTGTAAATTACTTAATCAATTTGGTAGGAAGACATTGGACCTATTAAAGTGCGTTCATTCATAATAATAGCAAGTAGGGATAAAGAAAATGTGTGCATTGACTTTACTGGGTCTTTATTAACTTAAAGCTAGAATTGTTATATCTTTCTTCCCACCTGTATGGATCAAATAGTGATGTCTTATTTCAATGCTAATGAGCATTATATCCAAATAAACTCCATAAGGAAACAACAAAAAGAAAAACCCAGTAACAAACAAACCTTTAAGGGCATGCTAAGACAGGGGAAAAATTAAATGTTTTTTTTTTTTTTTTTTTGTCTGTCTATCTAATTTTGCTAGTTTAATCCACAAGGAAATAAACTACATTAGAACAAAGTTCTAGCTAAGTCATTAATATTTCCAGGAACTAAGGCCTCTCTTGCATTACTGTTTTTCTCTTACCAGCATGACATCAGTCGGGAAGCTGCTAGTTGAAAAGACAGAATAAGTTTGGGTTGATTATCATCTTTTAAATGTACCCCAATTCCATTTTTAAAGCCAATAAAAGGCCCTAAATTATGTTTATGCCATATAATTAGCAGGCTGGAATTAGTCATAGAACACCTACATATGCTTCTCAGATCAGGTGGGGGAATGGATTAGCCATTCACGGGCCTCCTTCTCTTAATTATCCAGCTTCTGTTAGACAAGCCATCATCATGTATTTCTCCATTAACTATTGCTTCATCAATGATTTAGTTCTTTTGAGAGTATGCTTTTCTATTTTTATGGATATTTAGCATCATTGCTAAATATTATTATTAAAAACATGGATTTTATGTCAGGGAGCAGTGTGGTATTGTTGAATTTGCTAATTAACTTTCTAATTACAATCCATCTCCAATTCAATTTTGGGCCATCATTATTTAAAGTGTCACAATTTAAAATAACTAGTTCTTTAAAATAACTATATTTTACAAATTCTGTTGCTTATAACTAGTGGATGAATGGTATATAAACAAATAACAGTTTCTATTTGCTATTTTAAGATCAAGCTTGCATGCAATCAAATATAATTTGAGTTATAGCATTTTAGAACCTAAAAGAATCTTCAAGACATTTGATAGAGAATGAATCAGGAATATCTGTGTTAGAATCCTGCCTCAGACAATTATTAGCCATGTGACCCTGGACAAATCAATTATCCACTCAACCTCATTCTCCTAATTTGTAAAATACATGTATCTGAAGTACTTGCCTTATAATTTCTAATATGAATAAAAATCATTTTCTAAACCTTGTACTTCATCGAAGCTTATCTTGGGTTCTGGCTTTAGAAAACTGACAGTCAAAGTAAAAGGGAAAAAGAAAATATTAAAAAGTAAAGAAATTAAAGGAAAATATTCTTTGCCAGGACAGAAAATGAAGCAAAAAAAAAAAAAAAAACACACATGAAAGGGGACAGTTTATCATTGGTAAATATGTTAAAATGTTAAATTTCATTTCAGAATGTACACTTTTAGAATTTAGAATATTTTGCAGAGATGATTGTTCCAAGCAATCTTAATAATGCATAATATTCCTGTTCTAATGGTTTCATTCATTAGTGGTTAAATGAATGCTATTGAACAGAATCACAGGTGCAACGCTTACAATTTCTATTCCCAAATAAAAAGACCAGCTCATATTTTATATCACTTGAAGATTTACAAAACTTGTTTCCCCCAACAACCTTTTCATTTTACAGATGAGAGACCTAAAACTCAGAGAATTAAGGTTACTTCTCCATGTTCACACAGTGGGAGATTGTCAGAGTTCCTCACTTCCAGTTCCTTTTTCACTTTATTGTATTTCATAACTTTTAAGAGAAATTTGAAGGGATCAGTGAAGGAGCAGAGCCACAATTTTGTAAAGTTATACTGCAAGGCAAGAGACACATAGAACAAATAACAGTTAACCTAATAAAATTGGCCAAAAGTTCAGCCTGCAGTTTCTTCCACTAACATAAGGATTGTAAAACAGTGTATAGCATGAGTATTTGAATGGATTATGAGTATAAATAAAAACAATATACTGGTTTCTCAGCCCAAGTTCAGTATAAAACATTATTTTCATACTACTATGTAAAAAGATATAATACCCTCTTCCGAGCAACTGGAAGGCTTCTACAATTCTCTTTTGCTGGGCATATTTCCTGTCATCCCTTTTGCCCAGAGTTGGGAAGAAAGGGTTGAGTCATTAATATTCTTCTATCCTGTAACAATGGGACTGAATTTAGCATTTTCCCGGTTGTTAATAAAGCACTTTTGTAAGGATTCAACTGAGATTTCTCATTAAAATTTACATTTATATGTGCTTTCAGTGTCCTCTATCTTTTCCTATTTCCCATGAAAAATGTAAACATCTTTCCAAAAGAATATTTTGTGAGTTAGGTAAACAAAAGCAAAATTGTTAAGGAAGAGCAAAATATTAAGAGAATAATAAAGAAAAGTCAGATAGGGGTGTGCGTCTATCAGACCAGATCTCAAAATGTAATGATGTAAAATATTAATCATTAAAAGTATATAGTATTGTTTAAAAAGTTTGCTTACTGGGACAGATTAGTACATAATATATAAAAGCAAAGGAAGCCAATAATTATTGTAGCATAGAGTTTGATAAACTCAAAGACCACAGTTAATGGGGGAAGAATACATTATTTCACAAATATGGTTGGAAAACTGGGTCTCTGACAGAAAATAGATTAAGACCAACAACACATATCAAAAACCAAGATAAGCTTCAAATGTATATATGATAGATCTAAAAGATCACACTCTAAAAAATTAAGGAAATAAGGAAAAAAAAACCCTCTAACTTCTATGAATAGGGGAAGAATTCATGATTTAACCAAGTGTGAGAGAGAATCATAAAAGATAAAATGGTCAGTTTCATTTATATAATTCTAAAAATTTGCAGAAACAAATCTACGTAGTAAAAATTAAAGGGGAAAAAGGCAATTGAGGGGAAAACTCTGCAACCAATTTCTCTGACAAAAATCTCATCCAACACGGAATAGAATGATGTTTATAAGACTAAGAGGGCATTTTATTATAGATAACTTTGTAAAGATATAGACAGTTTCAAAGGAAGAAATGTGAGCTTTCAAAAATCATGAAAAATGCTCCAAACACTAGTAATTGGAGAATATTGGAAATTAAGGGAACTTTTAATTTCTAACTTACATCCATTAGTCTGTGCTATGGGAAGACTAAGGTTGGCATTGGCCCAGCCATCAGGAAAGCAATTTGGAACTTTGCTCAGATAATTACCAACCATACATACATTTTGACTCCGCTATACCCCAAAAGAAGTCAGAGAAGGAATAAAATAATTTATGTATACAAAAATATTTATAGTGAAAATATTTCCTTGCTTATCTCTCCTTCTGACTCCCTGGGATTGCCACTTTCCAACTTCCTTCAATACAAGTAGTAGGAATATTCCCCTACCATGTAAGTTCTTTTCTCTATTGGCTAATTCCATCCAGAATTTTCATTTTGAAGAAGGGTCCAGACCAACCATCCTTTATTTCTTTCCATGACCTGGTTCTGTTTCTTTAAATTCTGTTACCATGCCATTCTTGTCACTACCTCTTCTACTCCCTCATTTTTTCAGCTTGCTTTTATATATGTCTTCCCCATTTGAATGCAAGCATCTGGAGGACAGAAAGTCACAAGCTGCATTTAGTACAGGGTCCAACACATAGGAAAAATTGCATAAATACTTATTGACTTTACTTGTTGCGAGCAGCTCTTTTTTATACTAGCCAACATTATTAGCAAAGGGTCTATCCTTTGGAGAAAAACTAAACAAATTAAGGCATATGAATTCAGTGGAATATTATGCTGCCACAAGCAAACAGTTTTAGAGGGAATATGAACTACTTCTTGAAGTGATGAAGACTGTTGAGCAGAAATAATTTCTACAATGATGACAATATAGAGAATTATAGAGAAAAATAGCTTCTGAGATCTTTAGAACTTTGATCAATGGAATAATAAACTAAGAATGAAGATGAATCACACCATTCTCTTTCTGAAAGAAGTGATGAACTTAAAATTCACAAAGAAATATATTTTCAGAGATAGCTAACATAGGAATTTGTTTTGTTACTTTGCAAATATGTATTGATGAATTTAAAACAGCTTAATCAAAGGAATTATGGATGTTAGGATAAAGAGATTAATAAAAAGTTGTCATTTAGGAAAAAATGAAATGAATACCTTGGGCCCCTTTCAAAGTCATTCTCCATGGTCATAAAGATGAATTTAGGAGTGAGATGGTTAATTAGGACTGCCTGAATTAATTAGTCACCTAATTTGATTGAGCAAAATAGATCTGGCCAGGATTTTCATGAGACAAAATTGTGAAATAGGAAAAATATGTTTTTCATGTCATTTACTTTTGTACCTCCCACTTCATTGTTCCCCTCTACCCAGAGGAGCAGCTCCTTGTCCTAAGTACAAGACCAATTCTTAGAGATAAAAAAGGCATGCTGAACTTATTTCTATTAAGTTGCTGAGACCTTCCAGTAATCATTTACTTATGCTAAAGAACCATATAAATATATAGAAGAATATGACATAATTTCTACTTTCCAGGACCTCAAAATCTAGGATAATACCATATATATCTATTAGATTATACCCAGTATAAGAATTGTTTACTTGGTTATATGAACTTATGATTAAAAATATTTTGTTAAATGTATTTCAATAAACTGTTTTCCCTTGTATTCTTATGCATTTTAAAAGTTAAAAAAATTCTGAGGATTCCATAGACTTCACCAGACTACCAAAGGAATCCATGCCACAAAATAAGTTGTTTTCCTATCTAGTCCACTTCACTAATGTTATGTACAACCACATGTGACACTGACTTGGCAAGTTTGAAAGAATAAAGTGGAAGGTTAAAGTGAAAGGAAGAAAGACTGATCCTTCTACTAGTTTCTAATTTTAAGTCCTATCCACTCTGCCCAAATCACACTTTTCCATTCCCACTAAAAGGAAATACTCCCTAGTTACCACCCTCATTCTGCTGTGCACATGTGAAGAGAAAGTAATGAGAAATATAGTAGGACTCATGTACATACTTTCAACTTACCAGACCACTATAGTCACCTAACTAGAAGTTTTAGCCTAGCAGAAAACAGAATAGAAGATTCAAATTGGCATGTTTTTGTATTTTCTGCCGGAGATAAATCATAGGGTTATTAATAACATAAATATTATAATATTATTTCTTGATTTTTAGCTCATGATCCCTCAACTAATAGGAGGAATAGAGGAAAAATATAATTCTCTTGGACATTTAGACAGAGAGATTCTGTCTGAGAGGGAATCCAAACCATATGAACAACTTCAAAATTAGTCTGCATTCAAAATGACTGCTAGAGTTTCTATCTTCCCAACTTCTAGTTCAAAGTCTTCAATTGAACTATGGCTTCTAATACATTCTCTTTTACTGATACACTTCTCTTATGATCCTTTTCTTCAATATAGGTGAATTTATCTTTATCCATTTGGATAACAATTCCCACAAGTCCATGAAGCTAGGATTTGTAAACTTTACCTTACCTTTTTATATATGAATTAGGAAATTGATATTGGCCACCTTTCTATGACTTAGGAAACTTCTCTGTGTCTTGAAGCACTAAAAGATTAAGTGACTTATTCCAGGTCATAGCAATAGAATGTCAAACATGGATTTTAAACTCAAATCTTCCTGACACCAAGAGTAGCATTTCATCCAACATGACAAAGCTATCTCATTAAGAAATGAGAAGATGGCTGAAACTGTTATTCAATGTGTGCTCTGTGTCAAATGAGAGCAATAGACAATAAATTACAAAGGAACTTAAAGGAAAAAATAGAATAATGTCTAGCCCAGATGTTAGAATTAGCTTCATAAATGCGATGGATTCAAGTTGGAAGTATAGTAAAGGCTATGGAATGATTCCAGATCATGAGAACAATATCAGGTAAAGTATCAAATAAGGTAGTGTTCAAACAACTTTTCATTGGCAATAATGAGTTAAGGGAATACAGCACTATGTAGGAGAAAGAATATTCTTTTGTTTCAAGACATAAGACCTGGGTTCAAATCCAGCTCTGCCATCTATATGAGATTAGGCAAATTACACCTTAAATGCACAAATTATACATTAAAATCCAATTGCATAAGACTTCTCATAATTAGAGATTTATTCCTCAATTCTATGTGCCTTCATGGAGACCAGAGTTTTCAAGAACTTGGGAGAAAAGAGATCTTTGACTTATGGCTTCCAGCTTCAAGAGGGAAGACAGATAGTTTCAGATTCTCTTGAGGCAGAAATTCATAAAGGGAGAGAAAAGACTCCAGAAAGAAGTCATCATGTAGAGGATCCATCACTTTTATCATGTACCTATGTTGAGATTACCACAATGAAAACTTTGGAGAATTTCTGCTTGGATGAGAACTGGGGCTTTCTTTCTTGGTTGAGTTGATTTATTTCATTCTCAGTGGGAGGGCACATTCTCTCTATGTATTGTCTAGTATATTCTCATCTATGTAATTTTAAAAAAAATTATCTTTCCCATCAATTGGAGAATGGTTGAGTAAATTGTGGTATATGAAAGTTATGGAATATTATTGTTCTGTAAGAAATGACCAGCAGGACGAATACAGAGAGGATTGGCGAGACTTACATGAACTGATGCTGAGCGAAATGAGCAGAACCAGGAGATCATTATATACCTCAACAACGATACTATGTATGAGGATGTATTCTGAAGGAAGTGGATTTCTTCAACAAAGACAAGATCTAACTTAGTTCCAATTGATCAAGGATGGACAGAAGCAGCTACACCCAAAGAAAGAACACTAGGAAATGAATGTAAACTGCTTGCATTTTTGTTCCTTTTCCCAGGTTATTTATACCTTCTAAATTCAATTCTCCCTGAGCAACAAGAAAACTGTTCGGTTCTGCACACATATATTGTATCCAAGATCTACTGTAATCTATTTAACATGTATAGGACTGCTTGCCTTCTTGGGGAGAGGGTGGAGGGAGGGAGGGGAAAAATCGGAACAGAAGTGAGTGCAAGGGATAATGTTGTAAAAAATTACCCTGGCATGGGTTCTGTCAATAAAAAGTTATTTAATAAAAAAAAAGGAAAAAATTATCTTTGCTATCAACTTGTATAAATAGCTATTTCCTGTTTACTATTTGTGGTTTTTATGTAACTGGGATTTGGGGGAAAGGAGTCAAGTATTGGCTTGAAACATTCTGTCTCCAATAAGGGAAAGTGATCAGGTGATCAGGAGTCCATCTTGAACTTACTTTTTTTTTTTTTTAATAATATAATATTTAGGGGAGGGAGACAGATGGGTATAATTCTAGTCTAGTATACTCTCACTAGGTAGGAAAAAGAGACTAATGTTATGGAGTCAATCTTCTGCTTCCTCTCATGGCAGGAATATGTCTCCCATATACATATGGGTGGAAAAGATTCAGGAGGTATCTACTCATGCTTCCTATACTCTTTTCCTTGTAGATACAAATAATGCATTTCATAAGGAAACTTGTTAGAAGTCATACTAGATGACCACTAAGATTTAAGCCAGCAATAAGTATCATCCATTTTAAATAAAACCTTAAATTTGGAAATTTTGAACTTGAAGTTTAGCTTGCTGTATTGGAAAGCTGTTTTTATTGTGTAAGATGATGAGAAAATTTTTTGGAATTAATAGAAAATTTTGTTTACAAAAAAAATCATAAAGTTTGCAACAGTCTTTGTGCAACAAGGATGAAATTTAGTGATCCTTCTATTAATTTGGTGGAATGAGCTAAGGAAATTAAACAATAAAAATAACAAGTATTCAAAATGAAAGAAATGCAAGGAATAGACTCTACTTATTGAAATGCAGACTCACAACAATCAAGTTAAATTTCTGTAGTTTGAAACACTTTTAAATATTCGAACATTTGCTTCTACCAATTGTTGCATTTCTCAGAAGGATCAGATTTGTTTTTCTTGGTTGGTATCTGATGTTTATTAGTGGAGTGCATTTTATTTTAACTGTTTTTATTTATTCAATTTATAATACTATTTCACACAAGCATATAATATAAACATTTAGGGTTAGGGTTAGGGTAGGGTAGGGCCACTAAAAATAAAGTTTTTTTTTTCTTGTACATGTAAAGTCTCATCACTTAGCACAGTGTCTGGGATATAGTTAGTAGACACAATAATAATCCTCAATGACTAAATGACTGACCAATTGATTTGAAAATGCTTCACAACAGACTTTTGAGGTATTATTATCTCTGCTTCAAATATGAGAAAACTGTGGTTCATAAGGTTTAATATTCTTATATTAATAAATATGTTCACACAGCTAATAAACAGATAATAAGAGGGAGAGAAGAAAGGAAGAAGAAATTCCTATCAGATTTATGTAATCAAACAAACTGCTCAGATTAAGTGAACAGATAGATACTATTATTTTCAGGGTATCAGGAGAACATGAGGAAGGCTACTGTCACTGTGGTGGACCTCTTGTGGCAAAGCTGGGGAGGGCATATAGACAAAAGTTATGTACAATCTGCAATTATAGATGGGTTATGATCAAATTGATGAAAATTCAGATCATATATGAGCAATATATGAGAGGAATATATGAGCAATAACAATAATGAGGCAATATATCAAAACTTAGAGGACATAGCTAAAGTAATCCTGGAGAAAAATTAAATCTCTGAAAACTTATGTTAACAAAATACAAAAGGAGAGAATCACTTACCCAAACATATAGTTTAAAAACTTAAAAAATAAATATATAAAGAACTCTGAAATAAGCACAGAAGAAAATGTTCTAAAAATTAGAAAAAAAGATAAACATAAAAATTAAAAATTGTAAAAATTATAAAAAAATTTAAGCATTTGTTCTTTCAAAGGACTAACAAAATCATTTGATCATTAGTTATCCTAATCCAGAAAAACAGGGACATCAGATTGTTTTTTTTAAAGCAACAGGTATTCAAAATAGAAGGAATAAAGAGAAAACTTAAAACAGAAAAAAATAGGAGAATTATTTAAAACTTCAGTACATAATTATATTTTTAAAAAAGTAAGAAATTTAAGGAAGTTAATAAGTATCTAGCTAGTATAAAATATGCAAATGAATAAAGCAAAAACTAGAGATCTTAAACAACTAAATTTGTACCTCAAACAAGTCAAACATGAATTTCCAAAGAGTATAAAAAGCCCCTAGGCCAGATAAATTCATAGATGTAATATTTCAAATATTTTTTAAAATTTATGTCTGTACTAAGAAACTTATTTCATAAAATAGAGGCCAAAAACACTGTACTAAACTTTTTATGAAATAAATATGTTTCTGATTCATAAACTAGGAAACATAAAGTAAAAAATGGAAACTATAGAGGCAGGACTAAAAAATGATGGAAAAAATTTTTTTAAAAATATCATTACATGAAGTTTATGACAACATATACAAAAAAGTCATATGACCAAGTTGGATTTATATAATGATTAAAAAATGAAACAATAGGAAAATTAAAACAAGTAAACACAAGAATAAAAATCACAACTCTTCCCACAAAATTACTTTAAGAAATACAGAGAGAAATGTAAATTAAAACAACTCTGAGGCATCACTACACACCTCTCAGACTGGCTAAAATGACAGGAAAAGATAATGATAAATGTTGGAAGGGATATGGGAAAACTGGGACATTAGTACATTGTTGGTGGAGTTGTGAACAGATCCAACCATTCTGGAGAGCAGTTTGGAACTGTGCCCAAAGAGCTATCAAACTGTGCATACCCTTTGATCCAGCAGTGTTTCTACTGGGCTTGTATGCCAAGATATCATAAAGGAGAGAAAGGGGCCCACATGTGCAAAAATGTTTGTGGCAGCCCTTTTTGTGGTGGCAAGAAACTGGAAATTGAGTGGATGCCCATCAATTGGAGAATGGCTGAACAAGTTATGACATATGAATGTTATGGAATATCATTGTTCTATAAGAAACGATCAGCAGGATGATTTCAGAGAGGCCTGGAGAGACTTACATAAACTGATACTAAGTGAAATGAGCAGAACTAGAAGATCATTATAAATGGCAACATCAAGATTATATAATGATCACTTCTGATGAACATGACTCTCATCAACAATGAGGTAATTCAGAGTATTTCCAATGATCTTGTGAAGGAGAAAGTCATCTGCACCCAGAGAGAGGACAGTGGAAAATTAATGTGAACCCCAACATAGTGTTTTCATTCTTTTTGTTGTTGTTTTGTTTCCTTTTTTCCTTTTTTTCCCTTTTTGACTTGATTTTTCTTGTGCAGCATGATATTTGTGGATATATGTATAAAGGAATTACACATGTTTAGCATATATTGGATTACTTGCCAACTGAGGGAGAGAGTGGGGGAAAGGGAGGGAAAACTTAGAACACAGGGTTTTGTAAGACTGAATGTCAAAAATTATGCATATATATATTTTGAAAATTAAAATCTTTAATTAGAAAAAAATAAAGAAAAAGCCTTTACTAAATATAGCTTTCATGTTATCTAAATAGAGATTTTATGTTAAACAACCTTGAAACACAGGTATGGAGGGCCCTCAAATGAATATATCAAAAACCAAGAGGTAGTATTGTTTGCAATGTTGAACTCCTAGAAACTCCCTAGTACAAAACATGGGTAAGGGAAACATGTTTTCTCTATCTCCTACCATTTATTATAGTTCTAGAATTGTTAACTATAGCAATAAGATGAGAGTAAAATTATATAAGCATCAGTGAAGATGGGAAAATATTTTTTATGTTTGCAGATGCCATGTTATTATACTTAGAAAGCTCAAGATAATTAAACAAACATTAGATAAAAATAACTACAACAAGATAGGAGAATACAAAAGAAATCCATAAAAATTCCAAATATTTCTAAATAGCACAAACAAATTCAGGAAGAAAAGAAAAGAACAATTCCATTTTAAAAGAGGTTAAGGAATGTATAAAGGTATTATAAGAGAGAATGTGCATTCAGTGTTGGGATGAGGATGGTCAATGCTTATATTTCTGTTTTTACTATATCTTCTAATTAAATATCCCTCGGTAAAAAGCTAATTGGTATCAATTGGTTAAATGATGTGGAGAACTAAACACTGGGGAGAATGAATCAGAATGTGTATATTGCATTAGAATATCATCACACAATCCCTCAAGGATATCCTGAAAGCTCTAATCTTACTCTTAGGTCCTGATTCATTACCGTGAGTGAAAACTGGAATAAAGATACTCAAAAGCTTTTAAATAATAATTTTCAGTTGTTTTTCAGTAATGTTTTTAACCTATTTAGGGTTTTCTTGGTAAAGATACTAGAGTTGCTGGCCATTTCCTTCTTCATTTCATTTTACAGATGGGCAAACTGAAATAAACAGTGTGAAGTCAATTGTTCAGGATCCCTCAGCTAG
The DNA here is from genome assembly GCF_902635505.1 of Sarcophilus harrisii. Taxonomy (NCBI): domain Eukaryota; kingdom Metazoa; phylum Chordata; class Mammalia; order Dasyuromorphia; family Dasyuridae; genus Sarcophilus; species Sarcophilus harrisii. The sequence continues at coordinate 82,080,253 of NC_045430.1, read as the reverse complement.
TAAGTGTCTGAGGCCAGATTTGAACTCATGAAGAAGAATCTTTCTCATTGCATATCCAACACTTTATTCACTGTGTCACTTAGCTGCCCTTTAAATAATAATAACCATCAACATTTACATAGCATTTACTATGTGCCAAGCACAATGGCAAGCATTTTACAATTATTATTTCGCTTAATTCTAATAGCAATCTCAAGATATATTCTGTTATGAGTCCTATTTAATAAATGAAGAGACCAAGGTAAATAGAATGTAAATGATTTGCCCAGGCTCATACAGTTAGTATGGGTTTGAGATTGAATTTGAATGCAGGAGTCAATGCTGTGTCTATTGCACCATCTGACTACAAATTCAACAACAAAACACTCTTTACAGAAATAAATGAAGCAAACAAATGTGGAGATTTTTCACTGCTTGTTCTTTAGTTGTGCCAACAGAATAAAAATGATACTACCTCAATTACAGATTTAGGACAATACCAATTAAATTAGCAAGAGGATATTTTCTATAACTGGAGAAAAATAATGACAAAATATATTTAGAAGAATGAACAGTTTAGAATTCCATGACAAATAATGAGAAGTATGAATGAGAAGAAGCATTTAAGACCTCAAACTTTATTATAAAACTGAAATCATCAAAATCACTTAATGGGATGAAATGAAAAACCAACAAAAATATTTGTGAAACAAAGTAAATAAGAAAGAAACAGAAGCAACTACTAAGAGTACACTCTTTGTTTTCTAATTTCAGGATCATAAATCTCTTGTGGGTATTTTTACAGCGTTTCTGAGAGAACAGGAAAAAATGTCAGAAATTATATTTAGACTAAAATGGTACACAACATACTACACATTCTGGTCCAGGTCCAACTCAGGTCAATCTTCAGGCTCAAGACTGGATCAAAACAATATAAAAATATACAGCCAATAAAGTTTTGACTTGCTTTATTGGTAATTCTATACTTCAAAGGGTGGAGGAGCTAAAAAAAATGGAAATTCTATTCTGGATCTGTTATTTACCTGGAAGAATAAGTTGTTGGGGAGAAAATGATGGAAAATATGGAGCAAAATGATTACTTTATTCTAGAACTTGTGATTAAAAAGACAGAAAATCCAGGTATAGTCTGATATATTTTCTATTTTTGGAAAGCAGATTTCAAATGGTTCAGAGAAAATATAGGTAGGATTCCATGGATTAAAATGCTTTTGAGGAAACATGAAGGATCTCAAGAATGAAATTCTGAAGACACAAAAGGAAACAATTTGAAAGAGGGAGAGCAATAGAATTTATCTAGAGTCAAATTTGGATATACAAGGAACTAATCAGCCAATTGAGATTTTACAAAGAAATGTACAAAATGTGGATTAATGTCAGGTAAAAGAGAATGAGATCAAAGAAAATTTGATGGAGAAGAGAGTCAAAAAATAATTAACCAGCATTTTTAAGTTCCTACTCTGTGTCAAATATTTTGTTAAGTGTTAGGAAGACAAAGTAAGGTATGATAATCCTTGTCTTCAAGGGGCTAATATTCTAATGGGTGGCAAGACAAACACATAAAAAGAAGATGAAAAGTTTGAAGTGAGTTCCTAGTTTAAGAACATGTTGAAATCTTACATATGAAGAAAATATCTGAGAAGGTGTGAGTTATATAGTTGATTATATCCTGCTTGCTAAGTTACTGAAGATGATAAAATCCAGGAGTTCAATGAATGGGAAATGATGAGGTAGATTCTATGGAAATAATAGAGGATAATAGCTCTCCAGTATTCATCTTTTACCCTCTCCAATATTCATCTTTTACCCTCTCTAATCAGGAGGAATGTTCCCCAAAAAGAAAGGGATGCTGAGGAGTTATGAAACTCAGAATTGATTTCATCTTGCAGAATGTTGAATTTCTGGAGACCATTAAATTCAGGAGGTCAGCTGTGGGGAGATGAATGGCACCTTACTTGGAACTTAAAGGAATACAAAAATTTTGAAAGACTTAGATAAGAAGAAAGCACATTTCAAGCATGAGGGGTGTCAGATGAGAATTCACGGAGGTGAGAGACAGAGTTCAGTAAATAGCTGGAAATTTGATTTGTCTGAAATGTACAATTTGTAGAACAGAATGATGTGAAATAAGTCTGGAAAGCCAAACCAAGGAGGGATGTTATTGTAATTTACACAGTCACAGTTTGAATGTACTACTAAGTAAAAAAGAAATTCTACTCTGTTGGCCAGATGATATGCAAGGATAATAGGCAAAAGATTTGACATGCTTTTAATAAAAAACCATTCTAGGTATAATTAACTAATATATCTTCTTTTCAACTTTACTCCAAGCACTTTAATCTTCAGGTTGAAACATTTAGCAATTTAGCACTATACTATAATTCTAATGCATATATTTATTTTAACTCTATGCACACTCATTCATCTACATTTTATAGTTATCCTCTAGAGCATGTCTGTCTCTATAGGAATTTTGATTTGTAATGGCCTTCCCACTAGTATGGTAGGCTTTGATTAGGACGTGGCTCCAAGCATACTTAACTCATTAAAAAAAAAATAACTTTATATCCACTTTCAGAGAGATATAGGAGGGATTTAGTGACCCAGTTCAGTACTATCAGAATTTGGTTTCTCTACAGCTGACCAAGAAACATTAGCCTGGTATAGAATCAATCAATCAAACAAATAAACATAGCAAATATTTATTAAGCATCTATTATATTCCTAGGGCTATAATCATCCAGGACTTCCAATTACATGGATTATTCTCAGTTTACATTCAGACATGAACTAGTTGTTCCTGGAGAGCTGGAGTTATTTAGTTTTTGTCTCTATATACCATCTTTTAGAAATATGTTTGGAACATAGGAGACAATGGATTTTTTTAAACAAAATACTTAATGGAATCTTATAAAGGTTTTATAGCGGTTAAACAACAAGGAGACTTCTAGCAAGTGTTCAGATTACTAAGGGTGGGGCATCATCAATGAGTTTGGCTTGTGTCTTGCCACTGAACTCTGATGACTGAAGGAGAAAATGAGGCTTTTAACTTTGCACAGCCCTGCCTCACTTCACTTTGATTCACTTGCAAGTCAAGACATTGCTCTTCTGTTGTTATTGGTCCTTGTTTAGAGTCAAAAATAGGAACAGGTACCTGAGAGAACTTAAGAAAATCTTGAAAGTATATACAGTTAAAACTATTTTAAAGGCTAAAGTATAAAAATCTCAATTATAGAGTATCTGTGAGATTGGGAATATAAGAACAATAGGGGATTCAAAATGGATTTATACTAATCTACAAGATTTATTCCTCTTCTATCAATATTCAGTTTCCTTGATTGAGAACTCTTAAATTCCCTAAATTTCACTCTTCATTATTTCATGCCTATCTCCTCATATTTTTCTAAAATCAATCATCCCATCCTTTATTATAACATAGTAGTGTTACATCACAATCATTTACCACAATTTGTTTAGTCATTCCCCAATTGGGGCCTCCCAAGTCAGTTATTTACCATCACAAAGAGAGCTGTTACAAATATTTTAGAAAAAATAAGTTCTTTTTGTTTTTCCCTAATCATTGCTGGAAATAGACCTAGTAGAGATACTGTTTTTTTTTTTAATTCTATAAGTTAAAAATAAATAAAACTAAAAAGATATAAATATTCTCTATTTTAAAAAAATATCCATCAGTTTTTCTGGGGAGATGATTGTAGTTCCTTTGCCCTCTGGAATCTCATAATGCAAGTCCTATAATCTTTAATGTTAAAGCTACTAAATGTGTTATGATGACTGTGGCTCCATCATTTTTAAATGGTTTCTTTCTGGATGCTCTCAGTATTTTCTTGACCTGGGAGTTTAGGAATTTGTCTATATTACTGGAAGTTTTCATTTGGGGATCGTTTTCAGGAGATGATTGGTGGTTTCTTTTGATTTATATTTATCTGCTGGTTAATGTATAACAGAGCAATTTTCCTTAAAATTTTTTTGAAATACATATCTAGGCTCTTTTTTGATCATAGATTTTAGGTAGCTCAATAATTCTTATATTATTTTTTGATCTGTTTTCTTGGTGAATTGTTTTTATATTGAAATTTCACATTTTCTTCTTTTTTCATTATTTTTATTTTGATTTATTATTTCTTAGTGCCTCATGGAATCATTAGCTGACACTTGTTCAATTCTATTTTTAAGGGAATATTTTCTTCAGTGAACTTTTGTACCTCCTTTTCAATTCAGCCAATTCTACTTTTAAAGATTTGTTTCTGAGACACTAATACATTGTTGATACTGATTCAATTATTCTAGAGAGCAATTTGGAGCTATGCCCAAAGGGCTATCAAACTGTTCATGCGATGCAAAGGGCAAACTGTGGCCTTTCATCCATCAGTGTTTCTACTGGGCTTATATTCCAAAGAGATCTTAAAGGAGGGAAAGGGACCCACATGTGCAAAAATGTTTGTAGCAGTCCTTTTTGTAATGGTGAGAAACTAGAAACTGAGTGGATGCCCATCATGGAGAATGGCTGAATAAGTTATGGAATATTATGGTTCTATAAGAAATGATTAGCAGGATGATTTCAGAGAGGCCTGGAGAGACTTACATGAACTGATGCTGAGTGAAATGAGCAGAACTAGGAGATCACTGTACATGGCAACAGCAAGATTATACAATAATCAGTTCTGATGGACATGGCACTTCTCAACAATGAAACAATTCAGAGCAGTTCCTGTAATGTTCTCTTCTCTAAATTATAATCATTTTCTGGGAGCAGGTTTCTTAGGGAGCATCTGGGAGCAGCCTTCCTTTCAGTTTTGTGTAATAATCACCTCAAATGCAGCATTGCTTGCATTTTGTTTTCTTTTTGATTTGATTTTTCTTGTGCAGCAAGACAATTGTATAAATATGTTATGTATATATTGGATTTAACATATATTTTTACCATGTTTAACATATATTGCATTACTTGCTATCTAAGGGAGGAGGTGGAGAGAAGGAGGAGAAAATGGAACACAAGGTTTTGCAAAGGTTAATGTTAAAAAATTATCCATGCATATCATTTGAAAATTAAAAAACTTTAACAAAAAATGTAAGCAAAAAAGAGTTGTTTTCTTCATTGAATTTCTGCATATATTTTCTCATTCAGCCAATTTTGCTTTTTAAAGAATTCTCTCGGTGAATTTTTATGGCTTTTTTTCTAACCATTTGTCCTATTCTGTTTTTTTTTAAATTGTTATTTTCTTCTTGAATCCCTCTTATTTATTTTCCCCAATTTTCTTCTACCTCTCTTATTTGATATTCATCATTCTTTTTAGGAATCTTTTATTAGTTATTTTTGAACCTGAGACCAATTTACATTTAAGCTTTGAATGTAGACGTTTTGACATTGTCAGTTTTTTCTGAATTTGTGTTTTGATCATGCCTCTTAGATTTTTCTTGTTGCTTTCTTGATTTTCCAACCTATTTCTTGACTTCTACTTTATGTTAAAATTGGGCTCTATACTATCTGAAACTTCAGATATTTTGTTCTATTGTTCTATTGTTTGAGAGAATCATTTGGGGAGTTTCAAGTTTTTGCTTTTTTAAGGAGAGGTATGATCACTTCTCTTTGGCCTGTACTCTGGTCTTTGAGCAACCAGTACTCTTTTCTGCTCTGGAACTGATCCTCTGCAGGCAAGATTGTTAGTGTTCTAGTGCTGTTCTATACTCTGAGATTGTGAGCCAGAACTGATTATGTGCAGTGCAAGAGTTATTTATCCAGTGCCAGCCAGAGTTCTCTTGTATTTTCATTCTGACTAGTTGTCCAAATCCTTTACTGTGTAAGGACTAAGAGTTCTGGAAGTAATTGCCATGGATTTAGTTGCCCCAGGACCTACTGGTAGCTTCTGCTGGGGTCATCTTCTGTGGCTATTTTGTGCAGGGGGAGAGGACCTTACTGCTATCTTGCCCTGGGGTATGGGACCTTATCGTTAATTTGCCAGGACCAGCATGCACTGGACTACATTCCCCTTTTATCTCAATGATGCAGATCTTTGTTGCCAATCTTCTAAGTTGTCTTGGGCTCAGTTCTTTTGTCAGTATTTTTGCAAATCCAGAATTCAATTTGAAGTGTTAAAGTTGTTTGGAGGGTTATTCAGGAGAGACTGGGGGAGTCTGTGCCTTTACTCTGCCATTTTGGCTCCATCTGTTTTGCAGATGGAATCTGACTATTCTAAAAGATAATTTGGAATCCAGAAATCTGAGAAGTAAAAAAGTAGTGGAAGAGAACAAGAAGGGTCTTCACAGAATTGTATTTCAATAAATTGGTGAATATAGTGTAGTCTGGACAAAGTCTGGAATTCATAAGATTGAATGCATCTCTTTTGACATTACTTACATCTATAAATAGAATTTAATTTTCTCCTTTAAAATTATAAACATTATCTCTTACCAATGGTTGTTATTTTTGCATGTGGTCATCTGAAGCCATGTCATTCCTTTGTAAGTTTCTTGGAAGGGCCTCAACACACTTTCATTTAATGATGTAGAGTGGTTTCTAACCTGATTTGAAAATAGGATTTCGACCCCCCCATTCCCCAGTAATCAGAGTTACTGTCTGAAATAGGATGCTCACAAAAATGTAATTGGCTTTTAACATACTTCATCATTTTCTTGATGTCCTTTATTACAATTCAATGGGAATGCCTGAGGCACTTGGGGAATTTTCTTTTTAGAGATTTAATAATGATTGATTATGAGAAATATTTTATTCAGCAGAAATATATCTTTCCTCTGCATAAGCCTGCATCCTGAGGTATAAAATTCCTTTTCCTTAGTCATCTGGCGAGCTCAGCCAGGTATCTCTTCAATAGCCATTTTAACCCTGCTTACTTATCAGCACAATGTCAGGTAGTTAACATTTTTTACAGAGAAAGAGAAGGGATATGAGATACTCAGACACCATGGATTATATACTTAAATCCCAGAGGTTGCAATTTACACAGTTTGGAGTGAACAGTTATTAAAAATAGCACAGTAGGAAAGCTTTCTCCTTTGATACCAACAAAGTTAATATTTTAGCATCTTATGGTGCTGGCCAAACTAGTGGTAAAAGGGAAAGAAAGACTAAATCTCTAAGAGTAATTTATCATTCTTGATGTTTTCTCTTTCAGTTTAATTACTGCTGAATTTAAGACTGACACACAATCTAGGTATGAAGTATCTTTACTTTCCCATGGAATATCTCCTGTTTACAGAATAACTGGAAGACAAAGAGAAACCTGACAATACTTGTTATTTAATTTGGTCACTGTTTTTCAACCAGAGTAGTAGAATTTGAGGAGAAAGTGATATCATGGTATACAGTAAACCACTTTCTTTAGGGATTGCATAGTATTACTTTCATTTAAAAGATGTATTTATATCTTATAAAATTCTTTTCAAATAAGAATACATTGTGACCAAAATTCAAAGAAATATGTTGATGTTCAGAATTGTCTCATCTAATTTAAAATTCCCTCTCCTCCCCAAGATCCCAATTTATGTTGCCCTTTCCCAGGTCAACAGATAATTTTAATGAGTTCAAAGACCAGAGATAGTCATAGAAGCATATAGGTAGCTGTCAAATGCTATGACTGGTGGACACACATTTCTTGGTGTCTATTGCTTGGATGTTTGAAATTGCAAAATTAGAAGTTAATTTCTTTGCCTCTTGTTAGTTTTCCAAAGTCTCTGCTCTGGTTTGCTTTGGTTATGGATGTGAGAAGCAGTCACTGATCACACCTAACAAACCTTTTCCCCTACATTGTAAACAAAACTTCAGTGAAAGGATTCAGAAGAACACATGTGTAAGATCTGTAATACAGCCATCCTTGGCTCCTAACCTTTTTATTAGTCCTGGAAAAATTGAATCAATTAGCTTTGTTCAAAAATGTAATCACATCTATGTGGCTTATCACCTTGAGCCACTTGCATTGCTTCTTATTAGGAAATACATAAGGTACGCAGGTATGCTTTAAAGTCCTATTCATATTGAATATATTGCAAGCTTTAGGGGTACATTTCTCCCACATATTGAACACTCAGTACAAGGATGTTTATGGATCTATATGTACTTCAAAAAGGAAAAGGAAACACACAGTCTATGAACCAATATGGTCACTTTCACTAGTTAGTCAGAAAACAAAAGTAATAACAAGCAAAAGTATTTAATAACATAACAAAGTAAGATATGTGACAAGGAAACATTTAACCTATAAAGCTGAGGCATTCTCCCATGAATATGTGCATTACTAGTTGGAAGAGTATGTACACATACGGCTCATGCTTGAAAAATACACATAAAGGAAATTCCTGTGGACAATGAATATGTATGCAAAGGCCAAATTGGACACCACCATCAAGGAATAGCCAATAAGCATTTAAGTACTATTTGCCAATCCCTGTGTTAAACAATAGGGATAGAAGGGGCGGAGCCAAGATGTGGAGATGACACACATTTCTCTCTGACCTTCTCTATAACCCTCACACTAATTAAGAAATCAACCTCTGAATTAGTTCTGGACCAGCAGAACCCACAAACATTGGGAGTGCAACAAATTATCAGCAGAAGATAATTTCAAAGATTGCCAGAAAAAGTCTGTTTCAATTATAAACAGGAAGGAGGCAGCCAGTGCAACCAGCTGAATACAAATGCTAGCGCAGAGAGTGCAGAGTCCCAGGGTGGTGCAGTCTAAAGAGCGGTGCAAAGAGGCAAAGGAAACCTATTATATCTGAGAGAAAGAATGGAGGGGGATGAATATAGTATGTATCTTACTGCCATCAGAATTGACTTAAAGAGAAAAATTTTAGACATATTCGATTTATAGTGAAACTTCTCCCACCTCATTGAAAAGTGGGAAGGAAAAAGTGAAATGGGAAAGAATAAGCTAAGCAGAAGGAAATACAGAAATTGTGAGGATAACAAGTAAGATAGGGGGAAGAACTTTAAAGTGGTAGGAGGGATATAAAAAGGGAGGGCTGTGAGAAGCAAGTGGTTCTCACAAGTTTAATACTGGGGAGGGGGATAATGGAGAAGGAAGGGACAAAAGCATAAACAGGAGTTAACAAGATGGCAAGTAATACAGAATTGGTAATTTTAACCATAAATGTGAATGGGGTAAACTCCCCCATAAAGAGGAAGTGGTTAACAGAATGGATTAAAAGCCAGAATCCTACAATACGTTGTTTACAAGAAACACACCTGGAGCAGGGAGGTACATACAGAGTAAAGGTAAAAGGCTGGAGCAGAATCTACTATGCTTCAGGTGAAGTCAAAAAAGCAAGGGTAGCCATCCTGATCTCAGATCAAGCAAAAGCAAAAATTGATCTAATTAAAAGAGATAGGAAGGATACTATATCTTGCTAAAGGGTAGCATAGATAATGAAGCAATATCAATATTAAACATATAAGTACCAAGTGGTGTAGCATCTAAATTCTTAAAAGAGAAATTAAGAGAGCTGCAAGAAGAAATAGACAGCAAAACTATAATAGTGGGAGATCTCAACGCTGCATTCTCAGAATTAGATAAATCAAACCACAAAAAAAGAAAGAAGTTAAAGAGGTAAATAGAATACTAGAAAAGTTAGATATGATAGATCTCTGGAGAAAATGAAATGGAGACAGAAAGGAGTACACTTTCTCCTCAGGAGTTCATGGAACCTATACAAAAATTGACCATATGTTAGGACATAAAAACCTCAAACTCAAATACAGTAAGCCAGAAATAGTAAATGCATCTTTTTCAGAACATGATGTAATGAAAATTACATTCAATAAAAAGTCAGGGGAAAATAGACCAGAAAATAATTGGAAACTAAATAATCTCATACTAAAGAATGATTGGGTGAAACAGTAAATCATAGACATAATTAATAACTTCACCCAAGAAAATGACAATAATGAGATGTCATACCAAAATGTGTGGGATGCAGCCAAAGCGGTAATAAGGGGAAATTTCATATCTCTAGAGGCCTACTTGCATAAAATAGAGGAAGAGAAGATCAATGAATTGGGCTTGCAACTAAAAATGCTAGAAAAGGAACAAATTAAAAACCACCAGTCAAACACTAAACTTGAAATTCTAAAAATAAAAGGAGAGATCAATAAAATTGAAAGTAAAAAAAAAAAACTATTGAATTAATTAATAAAATTAATAGTTGGTTCTATGAAAAAACCAATAAAATAGAAAAACCCTTAGTAAATGTGATTAAAAAAAGGAAAGAGGAAAATCAAATTGTTAGTCTTAAAAAGGAAAAGGGAGAACTCGCCACTAATGAAGAGGAAATTAGAGCAATAATTAGGAGTTACTTTGCCCAACTTTATGCCAATAAATTTGACAACTTAAATGAAATGAAAGAATACTTTCAAAAATATAGCTTGCCCAGATTAACAGAGGAATAAGTAAATAGACTAAACACTCCCATTTTAGAAAAAAGAAATAGAAGAAACTATTAACCAACTCCCTAAGAAAAAAATCCCCAGGACCAGATAGATTTACATGTGAATTCTACCAAACATTTAAAGAACAATTAACTCCAATACTATATAAACTACTTGAAAAAATAGGGCATGAAGGACTCCTACCAAATTCCTTTTATGACACAGACATGGTACTGATACCTAAACCAGGTAGGCTGAAAACAGAGAAAGAAAATTATAGACCAATCTCCCTAATGAATATTGATGCTAAAATCTTAAATAAAATATTATCAAAAAGATTACAGAAACTCATCCCCAGGATAATAAACCATGACCAAGTAGGATTTATACCAGGAATGCAGGGCTGGTTCAACATTAGGAAAACTATTAGCATAATTGATTATATCAATAACCAAATTAATTAACAAAAACCATATGATCATTTCAATAGATGCAGAAAAAGCATTTGATAAAATCCAATACCAATTCCTATTAAAAACACTAGACAGTATAGCAATAAATGGACTTTTCCTTAAAATAGTCAGTAGCATCTATTTAAAACCATCAGCAAGCATCATACGTAATGGGGAAAAACTAGAACCATTCCCAATAAGATCAGGAGTAAAACAAGGTTGCCCACTGTCACTATTACTATTCAATATTGTATTATAAATGCTACCCTTGGCAATAAGAGAAGAAAAATAGATTAAAAGGATTAGAGTAGGTAGTGAGGAAATAAAATTATTACTCTTTGCAGATGATATGATAGTATACTTAGAGAACCCCAGATAATGAACTAAAAAGTTATTAGAAATAATTGAGACCTTTAGCAAAGTTGTAGAATATGAAATAAATCCACATAAATCATTAGCATTTTTATAAATCATTAACAAAATCCAACAGCAAGAGATACAAAGAGAAATTCCATTTAAAATAACTGCTGATAATATAAAATATTTGGCAATTTATCTACCAAGGAGCAGTCAGAAATTATATAAGCAAAACTATAAAACACTTTTCACACAAATAAAGTCAGATCTAAGCAAATGGAAAAAAATCAAGTGCTTGTGGATATGATGAGCAAATAGAATAAAGATAACAATACTCCCTAAACTAATCTATTTATTTAGTGCTATACCAATCAAACAGCCAAGAAACTATTTTATTGAACTAGAAAAAAATAACAACAAGGTCAAGAATTTCAAACGAATTAATGAAGAGAAAATCAAATGAAGGTGATGTACCAAATCTAGCTGTACCAAATCTAAAACTATATTATAAAGCAGCGGTCATCAAAATAATTTGGTACTGGTTAAGAAATAGAGAAATTGATTAGTGTAATAAGTTAGGTTTGCAGAACAAAATAGTCAATAACTATAGCAATCTAATGTTTGGCAAACCCAGAGACCCCACCTTTTGAGATAAGAATTCATTATTTGACAAAAACTGCTGGGAAAATTGGAAACTACTATGGCAGAAAGTAGGCATAGACCCACACCTAACACCATATACCATGAGAAGGTCACAATGGTCCCATGATCTGGACATAAAGAATGATAATATAACCAAATTAGAAGAATATAGTTTAATTTACCTCTCAGATTTGTGGAGGAGGAAGGGATTTGTGACCAAAGAAAAACTAGAGATCATTATTGATCACAAAATAGATAATTTTGATTATATTAAGTTAAAAAGGTTTTGTACAAACAAAACTGATCAGACAAGATTAGAAGTAAAGCAATAAACTGGGAAAACATTTTTATATCCAAAGGGTCTGATAAAGTTTTCATTTCTAAAATATATAGAGAATTGACTCAAATTTATAATAGTTCAAGTCAATAGACCAGTTGATAAATGGTTAAAGGTTATGAACAGACAATTTTTCAGAGGAAGAAATTGAAACTATTTGTAGCCATTCTGGAGAGCAATTTGGAACTATGCTCAAAAAGTTATCAAATTGTGCATATCCTTTGATTTACCAGTGTTTTTTTTTTTTTTTTTTTTAAACTGGGATTATATCCCAAAGAGATCTTAAAGGAGGGAAAGGGACCCACATGTGCAAAAATGTTTGTGGCAGCTCTCTTTGTAGTGGCAAGAAACTGGAAACTGAATGGATGCCCATCAATTGGAGAATGGCTGAATAAATTATGGTATATGAATGCGATGGAATACTATGTTCTGTAAGAAGTGACTGGCAGGATGATTTCAGAGAGGCTTGGAGAGGCCTACATGAACTGATGCTAAATGAAATGAGCAGAACCAGGAGATCATTATACACAGCAACAAGACTATACAATGATGATCAATTCTGATAGACGTGGCTATCTTCAACATTGAGATGATTCAAACCAGTTCCACTTGTTCAGTGATGAAATGAAAGAGAGAGAACTATGGGAACAAAGTGTGCAACACAACATACCATTCTCACTTTCTCTGTTGTTATTTGCTTACATTTTGTTTTCTTTTTCAGTTTTTCTTTTTCTTCCTTCTTGATCTGATTTTTCTTGTGCAACAAGATAATTGTATAAATATGTATACATATATTGAATCTAACATGTATTTAAACATAAAAAGAGAATGCTGCTAAAAAAAACAATAGGTATAGAAATGCAAGCAAAAAATATTCTTTTGTCAAGTTTATATTTTTGTGGGGGAAGGTAATACATAAAAGGAACTGAAAGTGGGATGAGAGGAGTAAGGGATTTGAGAGGAAAAAACCACACTGGGCTGTGATAGAAACATAGTTAGAAGAGGAATGAGGAATGAATGACCTATGACCCATTCTGAAAATAGAGGTCCCAGAGGAACTTGCCAGTGGGAGAAGGGAACTGCTGGGACAGAGGTGAGAAAGGAGGGGGACAAATTCAGACCTCTACTGCTGTGACACTGGCTATGTATTATCCCTAAATCATTGTGCTGTTCTTCTAGGCTTGTGGACATTGTCTGTGCTTCTGTTTGCTGACTCTAGCCTTGCACAGGATTCATATGGTTGCTCCTAGATGGTCCTCTATTACTCCCATAGTTATTGAGCTTCTTTTCTACCAAGATCTAGGCTTAATATTTTCAGGGCACTTGCAAAATATTTGGCTCCCATCACTGGTACAGTAACTAGAAAAGCATCTCTTTGATAAGGGCAGGCTGCCAGTTGCTTTTATGGACAAAACTCGGAAGGGTCCTCTTGGGTTAAAATTAATTTTCTTTGAAAATTCCCATATCTGAGGCTGAATCAATGTTTTTTGTTAGAGATAACTGTCTGACTTAGAGTGAGAAATGTTTAAGATTGTCTCTGGCCAGAAAAAAAAGCACTTCACATTTCTGCCTCTTTCACATATACCTGGCTGGCAAAAAGCCTCCATTGTTTAGTTCAAAACAGTTCAGTCTTACATACCGATCATTGGTAAACTAGGTCAGAATGCACATGCAGATTGGTAAAGTTTCTCCAGCATCTCGAGGCTGCTCTTACAAATCTAGCTATCATGTCAACAGTTTTTCAATAAACACATGGAGGAAGTGGGAAGAAAGAAACCACATAGCTTGAATTAATCCTCTGTGACTATTGGCTCATGTGGTTACATGGGATTAGTGAATTTTGACAGAGAGCATGGCTCTTAGGATTCAGAGAAGGAAGAGAGAAGGAAGATGCTAAAAATGGAGGCAAAAGACAGACTTCTCAATATTGCAGAGACATTCCTATCAATGGAAAATGGTTATGTCTATCTTTCTTCTTCACAAGACTTCTAGCTCAATGTCAGCTTACAATGAATGTTAACAGTAACTGACCTGAGCAGAAACTTAGAAAGATCTGACATAGGTGGATTCCTCTTAAAGAAATTGAGAATCTCAATGAACAGGAAAGAGATATAAACAACTCTGGAAAGGCAATAAAGCCTAGCTAGCTCTCCAAGTAAGTACCCAAGCTTCATTAACACATTAAATAGCAGAAACTGCATCAAAAGCCTACAAGCTTAGCTATAGAGGATGTGGGTAAGATGGGACAAGAAAATGACATTTTAAAGAAAGGAATCAATTTCCATTATCTCACATTTCATGGATTAAGAAAGAAAATAAACAGTATCTAGATAAAATGTGAAAGTTAATGGAATCCTCAAATAATTCAATAACTATTTAAAGCTACTCAGGCTTATGTCTTTGTGATGTCAAAATGAATCAGTTCAGTGGAAGAAAATTTACCAGACCAGTTATTTGGAATAATCTTTTACTATAATAGACCATTTAAAAAACCTTTATATTCCCAGAGTCCAGCATGAGGCCTTAAACATAGTAGGTGCTTAATAAGTACTAGTTGGGTTATATTGGATTAATAAAAGACCTAATTATTTCATTGAATTTTTTTTACCTTTCAGTTAATTAATTGTGTTAGTAACATGTTGCCACTGCTATTGCAGGGTCAATTAAATATCATGAAAATGTTTATCAAGAATTCCATTAACTTTCACTTTTAATCTAATTAATATTTTAAAAATATTCATCAGAATGAAAACTTGGAAAATTTTACTTATACTCAATTAACAAATATTTATTAATCATGAAGCATATGTGTGCCATAGTGAACAGAATGCTGAACTTGGAGGCAGGGTTTGAATACTTACTAGCTGTGTAAATTCTTTAATTTCACTGTGCTTCAGTTTACTCTTCTGTAAAATGAGGAAATTAAATGCTAAGGTCCCTTCCATTTCTAAATCTATATTCCTATGATTTAATATGTTCCAGACAAGTATTAGGTATGGAGGGTACAGAGCCAAAATGCAACAGTCTCAACTCAAGGAGCATACATTCTACCAAGATGACAACAACACAAACATAAGTTTATAGAGAATAAATAAAAAATAAACAGGAGGGAGAGAGGAAGGATACTGGGAGTTGAGAAAGTCAGGTAAGGAATCATGAAGAAGATGGTACTTGAGCTGAGCTTTGAAGGAAATAATGACTTCTGAAAAGTAGCAATAAGGAGAGAGTGTATTCCAGGCATAGCTATGCCCTGATAATCCATGCAAAGATATGGAGAAAAGAGATAGATTGAATTGTTAAAGTAATAGCAAAATGGTCAGTTTAATTGAATAGGAAAATATGGAAAGGGAATTAATGTATAATGTGGTTGGAGAGATAAGTTGTAAAATATTTTTAAAGCTAAAAGAGGAGCTTATATTTTATCCCAAAGGTCATAAAGAGACACTGGAGTTTACTACAGAGAGCAGTAAAACTTGCACTTAAGAAAAACCACTTTGGGAATTGATTAAGGCTGCCTTGGAGTGGAGAGTGGCTTAAGGCAACGAGATCAAATTTAAGGCCTATTATAACACTTGGGGCAATGAAAGCTTGAATTATGATGATGGCTATGTTAATAGAGAGATATAGAAATAAGAGTTCTTATGGAGGTAGAAAAGGAATGGGTAACAACAAAAATGAGGTTTCAAATCTGAGAGAGTGGAAGGATGGCATTGCTCTTGACAAAATAGTGAAATTTACAACAGAGAAGGAATTAGAGGAAAAGATGATGAATTCTATTTCTGAGATGTTGAGTTTGAGATGTCTTTGGGGCATCCGATTTGAAATATCTAATAAAAAGCTGGTGATAAAGAAATGGAACTCAGACTTTAGGAATTATTTTCATAGAGATGATAAACTTATTGGGATTGAGGATGTTAATGAGTGAAAGAGTATATAGAAAGAGAAAAGAAGGCCCTAGAGCCTTAAGGTACACCCATAGTTGGGGTGGGAATCATCCAGAAGATATTCAATCCAGATCAGAGAGGGTTTCCAGGAGGAGGGTACTTTACAGTAGTAATGCTTCAGGGAGTTCAAAAACAATGAAGACAGTGAAAATGCCATATGTTGTTCAGTAGTCTATGACTCTTTATGACTCTGTATGGGGTTTTCTTGGCAAAGGTACTGAAATACTTTGCCATTTCTTTCTCCAGTAGATTAGGCAAAGAGAAGTTAAGTGCTTTGCTCAGTATTACATAGTTTGTGAATGTCTGAGGCCAGATTTGAATTCAGGTCTGCCTAATTCCAAGCTCAGTGTTGTATCTACTGAACTATGGAGTTGCTTCCTATAAATGTACACTACTAAACTTGATATATTAAAAGTTACAGGGGAGTTGCTGAATTGCATCAGTAAAAGGAGATTAATTATCAGAAGATCTTACTTACATAAATATGGGTGTTCCAGAAACACGGGAAGTTTATTATAACACTGTCTTCCCTGCTTAAATACTCCAAAGATCTATAATTTTGTTGATGAACATAGTCATTCATCAATTGCAGATTATGCTCTCTGATTAATTTGTCTTTATGTGACTGAAAAAGTTATCACCCTGTATCTGATTTGGCCATAAGCATATATGAAATTAACTGGACTAGTTTCTAGACAACAGATGTGCAGCAACATACATTCCATTATCAGTACTGTGAGTGAAAGCTTTTAAGTTTGGGGAATATGGCAGAGCTTGTACTCTATTGATGTAGGGTTTGAGAATCCAGGGTTTATATCTATTCCACAATGAAGCACATAAATACAACCTGGGATAATATTAACTTTAAAAATAAAAAAAAGCAGTTCAGTAAATGACAAACTCATCTAGGACGAAGAAGTGTAGTTACTGAGATACAAAGAATATATATTTTTTAGATATTTTTGTTTTCCTGATATTGGCTCAGAGGATTCTTTTGTAACTTTAAGAATATATCTAACAAAAGATTTATCTTGATAAGATAAATAACAGGGGTTTAAATCTCTTTGTTGATATATCATATTAACAAACTTGTCCTAGATCACACATTGTGAATAGCAAAATCCAGAGCCAAACTCAGTTTCTCTGACTCTAAATCTTGTGATTCTAGTGGACTGTATAGGTGACCATGATTTTAGTATGCTCAAGCCTTTGCAAGTTGTCAATGATTAAATTAATATATAATTTAAGCCATATTGTTTCTTCTGGGGATGAAGAGAGGGGAAACTTCCTGAATGATACTATTACTATACAAAATTCATTTGGATTGGCTTCTCAAAATGGTGGTGACTTTTTTCCTTCCACATTTTCCAGATAATAACCTGCCTACTCAATTGTCTTGGTTTGTGCAGACTTGGCTTAAGAAAAAAATAGCATTTCAGTAAAATCCACAGTATTCTTTTGAAAGTGGAAGAGAGGAGACTTTAATAAAGCTAAGTTTTTATCAAATTGAAAAATCAACTGTGAGGTACTTTTCTCTTCAGAAAACCCTGGAGAGTATTATTGGGGGAAATCGGCTGCTTATATCTGTATCGGTTGGTTATCCATCTTCTTTTTGAAAAACAATCTCCTTAGATGACCTGCAGAGAATCCAAGGTTTTTCCCCCTTTCATGTAGATATTCTCTAGATAATATTTCTTCCAAAGCTTTCATAGTGCTTTAAGAAATGACTACCATTATTCTCTAGATGCTTTTAAAGAAACTTTTCATGTTTTTCTTTCTTGAAAGTACGACATTTCTCTTCTTACTTTTAACTTAACAAATGCTTTTATCTTTTTCTTTGCAATCTCATTTTCCAGATTCCTGTTTGGATAGCTTTTTCCAAAAAATCTTTTA
This sequence comes from Sarcophilus harrisii, assembly GCF_902635505.1. NCBI lineage: Eukaryota > Metazoa > Chordata > Mammalia > Dasyuromorphia > Dasyuridae > Sarcophilus > Sarcophilus harrisii. The sequence continues at coordinate 82,062,232 of NC_045430.1, read as the reverse complement.
AAATGTCTTTTTAGTGATTATGAAATTTAGGCTATAATCCTTACTACTCTCTATGGTAACACACACACATAATACATACTCTTATATACATACATATGTATTTATTTCAAGAACATATGGAAATTCTTTCTGTGCTTTCCTGAAATTCACTTCTTAATAGCATTATCTTCTTTTAGAATGACAATGGTATTTAAAGTCATCCAGTTTCTAGTGTATTCAAATCCCACCAAAATATAAAATCCAATAAAGTCAATTTCACAAAAAGATATCATTTGCTTCATAAGAGATTTCCCCTTCCATAATCTAGTCTCCACTGATTGCTTAAAATTTTGAACCCAAATAAATTAGGTCTTAAATTGCTCTATTTATTATGTAAGATTAGCAGACATGGAGTAAGAAAGCTATAGAAATAACTGTTTAGAAATGGTGGTAAGTTAATCTATAGTTATGATTATGTCAATGTCATGATTATCTGTGTTTTAAAGTTATCTTCTGTTTACAAATGTCATTGCAAATTATTCTGGAAAGAGTTCTGGATTGGGAGTAAAAATATTTGTGAAGTAACAGTTCTTATAGTTCAGTAACTTATTTGCTGAACCTCAGTAATATAGAAATTATATGAATAAAGTAAAAATTATATCTTTTATAAATTATAAATTAATTATATTAATTATTAATTAAATTATAAATTATTACTCTGTACTTATGCCTACATCCTTTTCAGGAGTCACTGTGAATGAATAAAATGCCCACTTAAGTATTTACTAGATGCCAAAGACTCCATGTACAACATAGGATTAGATATAAAGGCTAGGCCGATTGAATTATTAATTGCTTGATAATTGCCTGTTGACTGAATATACCAATTATTCTAGGAACTGGCTGTACTAACTAACTCTAGATATGTCAATTTGGAAATCATCTGAATAGTATAATAATTGGATCAATGGAAGATGATAAAATCACTAAGTAAGATAATATAGAAGAAAATGGGGCTCAGGAAAGCGCTTTGGGGGGCACATATATTTATACAGCATAGAATGAAAGAAGACATAGCAAATGAGACAAAGAAGGCATGGTCAGAAGAATGAGGGAATGAAGAAGGAAACCCTTTAGTGTGAAAAAAAAACTAAATGTATAGGCTGTTTTCCCCTAGTTTTCTCATCTTGAAAAAGGGAATAGTCAGAGCAACTAACTTATAGTTGCAAAGCACAATTTTAAAGTTGCTATATATTATTGTTAATAATAATATTAATGTTATTACTATTAAAGATAATAAAACATGCTTTCCACTTCTTGGCAGACAGGCAATTGATTAGACTTGTAGAACAACACTTACAAATAATAGCCAAATAATATATTATCTGGTTAAAATTATTGGTTGTGAGAACTTCCATCTGGAAGATAGATGATGGGTAAGAGGTGGGTAATAATAATTGATGCAAAAAAGGAAGAAAGAAAAGAACAGCAATGAAACAAAAGATAGACAAGCATGCCAACTTTGTTACCTTTGTGTTAATTATAATAAACCATTAAAACAAATAATATATAATATAAATTTAGATTGGTATGCATATCTTTTCCTTTTTTGAAATGTCTTTGTTGATATTTAAGATGGCAATAAAAAAGACATTAATAAAAAGTTTATATTCTACTAGAGAATATAGTGGGTATAGAGGTAAGAAAAGACAAGTTAATTTGAGGAAGAAGAGAGCCCTAAAAAGCAGAAGGATTGGAGAAGATAGAAAATGGTACAATAAAAAATATAATGAATGGAATACATAAGAAACAATTTGAAGCAGTAGAACAAAAAATCCCAAGCTATTGTGACAGCTAATGCTAATATATAATAATTAACTCATTTAAATCCTAGTAGAAACATAATGCCCCCTCAGTACCATGTTGTTTCTTCCTTGGCTTTTTCAAGAAGTTTATGTTAAATGAAAGTTAGGAATACTATGATAATTGCTCTGAGCTGCCAGCTAGGAAAATTCCCAACATATATGCAAATGTTTTGCTCTTTCTGCCTCTATTTACATTGAAACCAATCTCTTGTTAACCCCTAGCCTTATGAGTTTGAGTAAAGTATTGGTAAAGAAAGAGTGTACTAGAATATCTGATAGGAAACCAGAAGGGAAACTGGGGAAAGAACCTTTTTCTTAAAACTTTCCTCAGTCTTTAAAGAAGTCAGTTTAACTAGTGGGAAATAGGAAACATTAATTAAGCACCTACTATGTGACAGATACTTATAGATATCAATTAATTTGAGCCTCACAACAATTCCAGGAAGTGATCCCCATAAGAAATTGAGGGAGATTAAGGTTAAGTCATTTGCTAAGAATCATATAGCTAGTATTTTAGGTTGGTTTTAAACTAAAGTCTTTTTAACTCCAGGGGTTAGCCTTTAACCACTATGCTAGTACCTGGCCTGAGCTACTGCTCAACTCTCCAGCCAATGGTCCATCCTTACTTTTCTCTCTCTCTTTCTTTCTTTCTTTTTGGCCACAACTGAGTTCCACTTTTTTCTTTTTCTTCCTTTCCTTTTTCCTAGTGACTTCTGCCCTGACAATTCTTTCCAACTCAGTTCTTAGTGTTCCCATTTTTTCTTTTTAACTTCCAGCTCCTTGGTATCTTCCCTTACTTTTGAAATATCTCCCCCTATACAAGATCCTCACAGTATGGCCAAGACTTCACCCAAGGTGAACAAATTTCTTGTCACATCTTTGATTTATTCTAGTAGTATCCAGGCCTTGTTCATACCTAGTGAATATAAAAATATATTCTCATGAAATAAATGTATTAGTGTTTAGTATTATGACATGTACTTCAAATATTATTTGTTATAATTTTTTGATTTACTCCAACAATCCCCACTATTAGACCAGGAAGACATGGCTTCAAGTCTAATTTTTGTGACATTCATGATATCATTTAACCTATTTATGCCCAAGGATTATCTCTAAGACTACAAATCTTAACAAGCTATTGGTAGAGACTTTTATTGCATTTATTGACTTTCTCATCTAGAAATTCCCTAAACCAATTAAATTACAGATTTTTTCACTAGCCTGTAATGCTTACTGCATTGTGATGGCAGCATCCCAGATGCAAAAAAATCCTACAAAAGTTTTGAAGAGGGGAAAAAATCTTTTGAAAAATTTTTAATGAAAGTAGTAGAGAGATTTTAAAAGGCAAAGAATGTTCCTGGGACTTTTTGTAGGTAAAAGAGCAGTACTTAATTTCAATTTGTAGAGGCAGAACTCAACATCCAAGTAACTTATTAATTCAAAATCCAGAAGATAGGGATAATATCTGGCACCACTTACTTCAGCATCAATGATGTGGATTGGGAATCTGGACAACACTAGTTCTATCAGTTAATTAACTAGTCAGTTTTCCCCTTCAATATCAAAGAAATGCTACTGGATAAACAGATTACTAGTGTAGAGATGTAAATTTTAAATGATGGTATTTATTCTGATGCCATCATTTTAACTGAACATGTTATATAAATCTTTGACTTCACAAAGGAGAAACTAGAAGCTGTTAATGTAAACACTCCACAACAAAATATGTTTGATAATGAAATAATAGGTTATTCTTTTGGTAAGCATAATATAAGGATGATAGATATTTTTAAAAGTAGTCATTATGGAACAAGTTAATGACCTGGAATTCCCACAAAAGAAATTAAGAGGAAAAAGAAGTAAATCACAGAGTGAAATCAAAACCTTTCAAGTTGGTATAGGGAGAAAAGGAAAAAAAATCTACCAAACTCCAGGTGTAAGATCTCTTCTCATTCCTAAAATACCACCATGACTGAGAATTCATTCAAAATAATACTGAATATTCATTTATATTATTGAATCATTCTGAGATTACTTTATTGGTTTTGGAAATTTTTTTAATCTCTGCATTAAATTCCTATTTATTATTCAAACATTCTGCAAGAAAGAAAAGAGCCCAGGCTTCCTTTTAACTATTCCATACATCCATCATACTGATTCAGAAGATAGTTCTTTATGTGACAGTTTTGTTACAGGGAAGAAAGAATCTTGAAAAGTTGGCTTAATATTCTCATTATGGTGGCAATTAAGAGGAAGGGGATAATGCATTTCCCTCTTTGATATGAGTAACTTAGTTTTAGAATGAGTCTTCCTTTCATTATAAAATATATTCCAAATATTCTGTTTTGACTTCCTTTGTCCAAAGTTAAGAGAGAGCAAAAACATGATCCATCCTGTCTATGATTCTTAATGCTAAATTAGTAAATTAGCATTTATCAAATGTCTACTAAGTGCCAAGAATCCTGGAAACAAAGAAAGGTAAAAAAATAGTCTCTGATCTCAGAAAGGTTACAGCATGAGGGTGCTATATATATTCAAGATACACACACACACTCACACACACACACACACACACACACACACACACATATATATATATATATATATATATATATAATGTATTGCAAGGTTGTCATAGGGAATACAGGGACTACATACATATATATGTATGTAAAATATACCCTAAAATCTAATGATTGGTCAAATAAGAACCAAATATAGTTTTCTGAATGCTACAAGATGTTAAAAATGGCAGGAATCATTAAAAACTGTGAGAAATAACTAATTTTTAGAAATTAATTTGATTTATAGAGACATATGTAGCAACTAATGCTTCTTACTTGCCTTTGTTTGTTACAATGGATAATACTTTTGATTAACATGCACTCTTAATTGTAACAAAGTTATTTTTATGTTCCCAACATCATAACGTGACCAACAGGTTATGATTCTCTTAATCCTTAACAGTTTGACTTAAGTATTAATAAATGCATTACTGATATTCCTTTTTATTTTTAATAAGTAAATACCTAGTTTATTGATAAATGGATTTTATCATGGGTTATTGGACAAAATTCTAGAATCTCAATTGATTCAGGACTTTTGGATTATAAATCTGAGATTAATTTCAAAATTTTGGTTTGCCCATGTTGATTACAAAAGAAAAATAATTTTCACAGCACATGCCCTGAAATTGAAAAGAAAATCATATATGTAAGAACTACTATCTTCAAGTATCATGGCCCCTCAAGTCTTCTTCTCTTTAGGTCAAATATTCTAATTACTTTAAAAATATTTTATGGCTTTTTCTCATATCCCCTCACTATATTAGCTGTATACCTCTGATCATACTTCAATTCATCTATGTTTTTCCCCAAATAAATCATGCAGAACTGAACACAGTACTCAAAAAATGAGAAAACCAAGTGTAGGATGACAAAAATTTGCAACATTTATATAGTGCTTTAAATTTTACAAAGTTCATCACCTACATTATTTACTTGGCTCTTAGAACAACCATTTTTTATGTATTATAATAACTTTTTATTGACAGAACCCATGTCAGGGTAATTTTTTTTGCTTTTCAAAGAATTTTTATTTATTTATTTATTTTTAATAACTTTTTATTGACAGAACCCATGCCAGGGTAATTTTTTACAACATTATCCCTTGCACTCACTTCTGTTCTGATTTTTCCCCTCTCTCCCTCCACCCCCTCCCCTAGATGGCAAGCAGTCCTATATATGTTGAATATGTCACAGTATATCCTAGATATAATATATGTGTGCAGAACCAAACAGTTCTCTTGTTGCATAGGGAGAATTGGTTTCAGAAGGTAAAAATAACCTGGGAAGAAAAACAAAAATGCAAACAGTTTACATTCATTTCCCAGTGTTCTTTCTTTGGGTGTAGTTGCTTCTGTTCATCACTGAATCAATTGAAACTGAATTAGGTCTCTTTGTCAAAGAAATCCACTTCCATCAGAATATATCATCATATAGTATCGTTGTTGAAGTATATAATGATCTCCTAGGTCTGCTCATTTCACTTAGCATCAGTTCATATAAGTCTCTCCAGGCCTCTCTGTATTCATCCTGTTGGTCATTTCTTACAGAACAATAATATTCCATAACATTCATATACCACAGTTTACCCAACCATTTTCCAATTGATGGGCATCCATTCATTTTTCCAGTTCCTAGGCACTACAAACAGGGCTGCCACAAACATTTTGGCACATACAGGTCCCTTCCCTTCTTTAGTATCTCCTTGGGGTATAAGCCCAGTAGTAATACTGCTGGGTCAAAGGGTATGTATGCACAATTTGATAACTTTTTGGGCATAATTCCAGATTGCTCTCCAGAATGGTTGGATTCGTTCACAACTCCACCAACAAAATCATCAGAATCCCAGTTTTCCCGCATCCCCTCCAACATTCATTATTATTTTTTCCTGTCATCTTAGCCAATCTGACAGGTGTGTAGTGGTATCTCAGAGTTGTCTTAATTTGCATTTCTCTGATTAATAGTGATCTGGAACACTCTTTCATATGAGTGGTAATAGTTTCAATTTCATCATCTGAAAATTGTCTGTTCATATCCTTTGACCATTTATCAATTAGAGAATGGCTTGGTTTAGAACAACCATTTGAAGGAGATAAAAACATGTATAGGGAATTCCAAAAGTCTATAAATAAAAGGTAATAAACTGCTAATAAAGTTTTAAAGTGCATGAAGACTTTTGGGTCACTTTGCATTATCATCCCTATTTTATATATGAGAAATCTAAAGCTTAGTGAAATTAAGTGACTTGCCAAAGATCACAAAAAAAAAAAAGTAATTTTCAGAGAAAGGACTTGATCCCAAATCATCCTTATTTCAAGCATTCAGCATTCTAGTTTCTGTGCTATCACATGGAACTCTTATTGTCCTGGTTCTGGTCACAATTCCTATGAACATTATTTCCTATTTACTAGGAATGAATTTTTCAGGTCATCTTCTTGAAGTCTAAAGAGTTTAAAAGTTAACACTTAGGCCAACAATACAAGGGACTCAATAATTATTATTGAATTAATTGAATGAGAAAAGAAAAAAGTAATTTCTTTTAGTTGTGTTCACAGCTAATCCCACACATCAATAAGCTCCTTAAGGTAAAAGACTTTCATTTTTATTTTCTTTGTACTCTTAAGCAGAGTAAACATAATGGCTGCTTAATATCATTGAATTGAATTGAATTGAAACATAAGTTTAGTTCAACAACTCAATAGGATAACGCAAGTAAAATTGAATAGTTAATATATCTAATGCAGTACATCTAAGCATAGGAATCTGGTCTTTAGGAGGCAGCATTATATGGTAGAAATATTAATCGATTTGGAATCAAATTTGAGTTTAAATCTTAATTCTGAAACTTTACTTATCTAACATCGGACAATTATATTGACCTCTGGGACTCAATTTTTCCACCTATAAAATGCAGGAGATCACTATCATCTCTAAGATCCCTTTCTGCTCTAAATCTACAAGAATTTACTCAAATTCTAGGAGCCATGGAAAAACAGTTTTTAGGAAGGCATCCAATCACAGTTAACCTTCCTAATCCAATGAGAGAAGTTTATAAAATGGCTTTCATCTACCTCCTTAGAGATGAGAGTTGAATCTGTTGCCATGGAGGCTAACCTTTAGAAGTCCAAACACATTTGCATTTAAACGAAAAGAATAAATTGGTTACCTACCTATGGGTACAAGATCAGGAACTAAGATTCTTTTTTTTTTTTTTTATTTAATAGCCTTTTATTTACAGGATATATACATGGGTAACTTTACAGCATTAACAATTGCCAAACCTCTTGTTCCAATTTTTCATCTCTTACCCCCCCACCCCCTCCCCTAGATGGCAGGATGACCAGTAGATGTTAAATATATTAAAATATAAATTAGATACACAATAAGTATACATGACCAAAACGTTATTTTGCTGTACAAAAAGAATCAGACTCTGAAATATTGTACAATTAGCTTGTGAAGGAAATCAAAAATGCAGGTGTGCATAAATATAGTGATTGGGAATTCAATGTAATGGTTTTTAGTCATCTCCCAGAGTTCTTTTTCTGGGCATAGCTAGTTCAGTTCATTACTGCTCCATTAGAAATGATTTGGTTGATCTCGTTGCTGAGGATGGCCTGGTCCATCAGAACTGGTCATCATATAGTATTGTTGTTGAAGTATATAATGATCTCCCTGGTCCTGCTCATTTCACTCAGCATCAGTTCGTGTAAGTCTCTCCAGGCCTTTCTGAAATCATCCTGTTGGTCATTTCTTACAGAACAGTAATATTCCATAATATTCATATACCACAATTTATTCAGCCATTCTCCACTACGAAAAGGGCTGCCACAAACATTTGTGCACATACACGTGGTCCCTTTCCCTTCTTTATAATCTCTTTGGGATATAATCCCAGTAGTAACCTGCTGGATCAAAGGGTATGCACAGTTTGATAACTTTTTGAGCATAGTTCCAAATACTTCAAAATGGTTGGATTCGTTCTAACCCACCAACAATGCATCAGTCCCAGTTTTCCCGCATCCCCTCCAACAATCATCATTATTTTTCCTGTCATCTTAGAATCGACAGGTGTGTAGTGGTATCTTAGAGTTGTCTTAATTTGCATTTCTCTGATTAATAATGACTTGGAGCATCTTTTCATATGACTAGAAATAGTTTCAATTTCTTCATCTGAAATTGTCTGTTCATATCCTTTGACCATTTTCAATTGGAGAATGGCGATTTTTATAAATTAGAGTTAATTCTCTATATATTTTGGAAATGAGGCCTTTATCAGAACCTTTGACTGTAAAATATTTTCCCAGTTTATTGCTTCCCTTCTAATCTTTCTGCATAGTTTTGTTTGTACAAAAACTTTTCAGTTTGGTATAATCGAAATTTTCTATTTTGTGATCAGTAATGATCTCTTAGTTCTGCTTTGGTCATAAAGTCCTTCCCCTTCCACAGGTCTGGAGGTAAACATCCTGTGTTCCTCTAATTTATTAATAATTTCATTCTTTATGCCTAGGTCATGAACCCATTTTGACCTTATCTTGGTGTATGGCGTTAAGTATGGATCAATGCCTAAGTTTCTCCATATTTAGTTTCCAATTTTCCCAACAATTTTATCAAACAGTAAGTTCTTATCCCAAAGCTGGGATCTTTGGGTTTGTCAAAGACTAGGTTGCTATATTTGTTGACTGTTTTATCCCTTGAACCTAATCTATTCCACTGATCAACTAATCTATTCCTTAGCCAATACCAAATAGTTTTGGTAACTGCTGCTCTATAGTATAGTTTTAGATCTGGTACAGCTAAGCCACCATCATTTGATTTTTCATTAATTCCTTGAAATTCTTGACCTTTTGTTTTTCCATATGAACTTTGTTGTTATTTTTCTAGGTCATTAAAAAGTTTTTGGGAGTCTGATTGGTATAGCGCAATAAATAGATTAGTTTAGGTAATATTGTCATCTTTATTATATTTGCTCGCCCTATCCAAGAGCATTTATTATTTTCCAATTGGTTAGATCAGACTTAATTTGTGTGAAAAGTGGTCTGTAATTTTGCTCATAAAGTTTCTGGATTTTCCCTTGGAGATAGATTCCTAAATATTTTATATTATCAGTAGTTACTTTAAATGGATTTCTCTTTGTAACTCTGACTGTTGGATTTTTAGTTATGATATATAAGAATGCTGATGACTTATGTGGGTTTATTTTATAACCAACAACTTTGCTAAAAGTTGTGGATTATTTCTAATAACTTTTAGCAGAACTTGGGTTCTCTGATAACCATCATGTCATCGGCAAAGAGTGATAATTGGTTTCCTCATTGCCTATTCTTATTCCTTTAATTCTTTCTCAGCTCTTATTGCTATAGCAACGTTTCTAATACAATATTAAATAGTAACGGTGATAGTGGGCAACCTTGTTTCACTCCAGATCTTATTGGGAATGGTTGCAGTTTGTCTCCATTACATATGATGCTTACTGATGGTTTTAAATAGATGCTGCTGATTATTTTAGGAAAAGTCCATTTATTCCTATACTCTCAAGTGTTTTAATAGGAAGGGATGTTGGATTTTATCAAATGCTTTTTCTGCATCTATTGGATATCTTGGTTTTGTTAATTTGGTTATTAACATGGCAATTATATTGATAGTTTTCCAATATTGAACCACCTGCATTCCTGGTATAAATCCTACTTGATCATAGTGTATTATCTTGGAGATGATTTTCTGTAGTCTTTTTGCTAATATCTTATTTAAGATTTTAGCATCAATATTCATTAGGGAGATTGGTCTATAATTTTCTTTCTCTGTTTTCAGCCTACCTGGTTTAGGTATCAGTACCATGTCTGTGTCATAGAAGGAATTTGGTAGGATCCTTCATTCCCTATTTTACCAAATAATTTATATAGCATTAGGGAAATTGTTCTTTAAATGTTTGGTAAAATTCACATGTAAATCCATCTGGTCCTGGGATTTTTCTTAGGGAGTTGTTTAATTGCCTGTTCTATTTCTTTTCTGAAATGGGACTATTCAAGCAATTTACTTCCTCCTCTGTTAGTCTGGGAAGTCTGTATTTTTGGAGGTAGTCATCCATTTCACTTAGGTTATCAAATTTATTGGCATAAAGTTGAGCAAAATAACTCCTTATTATTTCAGGAATTCCTCTTCATTGGTGGAAAGTTTCCTTTTCATTTTAAGACTATAATTTCATTTTCCTCCTCCTTTTCTAATCAGATTTACCAAGGTTATCATTTTATTGGCTTTTCATAGAACCAACTCTTAGTTTTATTAATTAGTTCAATAGTTTTTTACTTTCAATATTTTAATTTCTCCTTTTAATTTTAAATTTCCAATTTTAGTATTTGATTGGGGTTTTAATTTGGTCTTTAGTTTTTAGTTGCAACCCCAATTCATTAATCTTTTCTTTCTCTGTTTTATGCAAGTAAGCCTCTAAGGATATAAAATTCTCTTATTACCGCTTTGGCTGCATCCCACAAATTTTGGTATGATGTCTCATCATTGTCATTATCTTAGTGAAATTATTAATTGTATCTATAATTTGCTCTTCACCCAATCATTCTTTAAGATGAGATTGTTTAGTTTCCAATTACTTTTGGCTATTTCCCCTAACTTTTGTTGAATGCAGTTTATTGCATCATGATCTGAAAGAAAGATTTCTTTCCTGCTTTCTTGCATTTAATTTTGAGGTCTTTATGTCCTAATATTGGTCAATTTTGAATAGGTTCCATGAACTGCTGAGAAGAAGTATATTCCCTTCTATCTCCATTCCATTTCTCCAAAGATCCAACATACCTAATTTTTCTAATATTCTATTTACTTCTTTAATTTCTTTCTTATTTGTTTTGTGGTTTGATTTTCTAATTCTGAGGTGCAAGGTTGGATCTCCTACTATTACAGTTTTGTTGTCTATTTCTTCTTGCAACCTCTCTTAACTTCCTCCTTTAGGAGTTGAGTGCCATACCACTTGGTGCATATATGTTTAATATTGATATTTCTTCGTTGTTTATGCTACCTTTAGAGGATGTAGTTTCCTTCCTTATCTCTTTTAATTAGATCAATTTTTACTTTTGCTTGATCTGAGATAAGGATGGCTACTCCCTCTTTTGACTTCACCTGAAGCATAATAGATTTTGCTCCAGCCTTTTACCTTTACTCATATGTATCCCCCTGCTTTAAATGTGTTTCTTGTAAACAACATATTGTAGGGTTCTGACTTTTGATCCAGTCTGCTATCTGCCTCCTCTTTATGGGGGAGTTCATCCCATTCACATTTACGGTTAGAATTACTAAATCTGTATTTCCTGCCATCCTAATAATCCCAGATTATGCTTTACTTATTCTTGCCTCCCCAACCCTCTTTCCCCTTTTAAACTATGTACCCCTCTTGTATCACGATCTTATCCTCTTTATAATCCCTCCCTCCCCCCTTTGAGTCTTTCCTCCTTCCTTCCCTTTTTACTCTTTTTCTTTTCCCTTTTCCTCTCCCCCGTTTTTAATGAGGCGATTGTTAATGCTGTAAAGTTACCCATGTATATATCCTGTAAATAAAAGGCTATTAAATAAAAAAAAAAAAAATGAGGCGAGAGAGAATTTTCTCTAAAACAAATGTCAATTATTTTTTCTTTGAGCCAACTCTGATGAGAGTAAGATTCACACAATGTTCCTCCCCCTCTCTAAATTCCCTCAGATATGATAAGTTTCCTTAGCCTCTTTGTGGGAGTGGTTTCCCTCTTTTATCCCTCCTTCCACCTTATTCCCATCATCCCTTTTACATATCTACTTCCCTTTTTATGTTATATCAGTACAATCAAATTATACATGTATTCTTTTGTATATCCACAACAGAAATACAATTCCTCGAGTTATTTTACCTTTTCTGCATCTCTTGAGTTCTATGTTGGAGATCAAATTTTTGTTTAGTTCTGCTTTTTTCTTCAGAAACAAATGGAATTCATTTGTTTCATTAAATGTCCATCTTCTTCCCTGGAAGAAAATGCTCAGCTTGGCTGGGTAATTTATTCTTGGCTGCATCCCAAGTTCTTGTGACTTTCAGAATATCATATTCCAGGCCCTTCTTTCCTTTAATGTAGAGGCAGCCAGATCTTGGGGATCCTTTTGTTGGCCTCGGTATTTAAATGGTTTTTTTGCTGCTTGTAAAATTTTTTCCTTAATCTGATAGTTCAAATTTTGCCACAATATTCCTTGGGTTTTTATTTTAGGGTTCTTTCAGAAGGTGTTCGATGAATTCTTTCAATGCCTATTTTACCTTCTATTCTATTACATCTGGGCAGTTTTCTTTGATGATTTCTTGTAAAATAGTATCTAGGCTCTTTTTTTCATCATGTTTTCGAAAGTCCAATAATCCTCAGATTATCTCTCCTAGATCTATTTTCCAAGTCTGTCGTTTTGCAAGTAGATAATTCATGGTTTTTCCAGTTTGTCATTTTTTGTTTTGTTGACTGTTCTTGCTGTCTCAATGAATCATTAGTTTCTATTTGTTCAGTTCAATTTTAAAAATTATTTTCTTCATTAGCTTTTTTTACTTCTTTCTATATATGTCCAATTGAGTTTTTAAATGTATTGTTTGGTCAGTGGAATTTTTTCCATTTCACTAATTTTTTTTTTAGTGAATTATTTTCTTTTTCCAATTCACAGATCCTACTTTCTTGTGTGTTCTTTGTCTTTTCCAACCACGGATCCTACTTTCTTGCGAGTTCTTTGTCTTTCCAATTCCACAAATCCTACTTTCACTGAATTCTTTATTTTTCCAATTCACAATTCTTACTTTCCTAATTTTTTACTTTTTCCAATTCATATTTCAGGAAGTTGTTGCTCTCTTGTAAGGCTTCTCTTTCCTTTCCCCATTTTTCTTCTAACTCTCTTTGAGACTTTTAATGGTCTCTTCTGAGAGCATCATGTAAAGGAGGACAGTCTGATGCATTTTGTTGTTTGAGGTCTCTTCAGGTTTGCTGACCTGCTCTTTTTGCATAGAAGCTGTCGATCGTTCTTTTCATCTTTTTATTCATGTTTTAAAGCCTTTAGGGTATGTTCTCTAGGCAAGGGGCCAGCTTCCTCTGCAGAGCAGGGAAAGATGTAAACCGATTTCTGGCTAGTATGGGGTGCTCTGGTGAGAGTTTTCCCTTCCCCAACAGGAAGTGGATTCAGCACTGGCGGAGCTATCAAACTGCTTAGTAGGGCTGAGTGGGTTAGCGATTGCCCTAGGCTAAAGACTAAGGGGTGAAAGTGTCACTGCCCCAGGCCAGAGCCTCTTGTGGGGCTGTGGGTATTAGCAGCTGACGGCAAACCGCAGACCGCAGACCGCCCTGAACTCTGCTCCAGTGTCTCTGCCAGATGCAAATCGGCCCTGGAAAAGCTCTATGGCCCCAAGCTGAGCTCCCCACTGCGCAGATTGGAGGCTAACCCGGGCTGCGTCCTCCTGCGGTGCAGGACCACAACTGCCCCAAGGAAAAGCCCTCTGTGGGTGGGGCTGCTGGATCTGGCTTTACTTTCGGTTTGAGGCTCTCCTCAGAACCTAATTTCTCTCCCCGTCTGCGCTGATCTCCCCCCTGGCCCCGGAACCAACCTTTTTTGGCGAGACTGCAGATTTTCTTCGGCCAGTGAGTTGTTCTACTTCTTATCTTTACGAATTGTAGCAGTCAAGACTATTTTTGAGGCTCGATATATTGATAAAGAGGGTAAGAGAAGAGCTTAGAAAGTCGCGTGTGTCTTCTCCGCCATCTTGGCTCCGCCAGGAACTAAGATTCTAAAAAGCATCATCATCTGTTTGCTAAACCACAGAGTTAAATCTTCTCTTCTTTCCAGAAAATATGCAACGGCATTCACAAGAACATGATTCAACAACATCAGCTGTCCCTGAGAGCCCTAAGCTCTGTCAAATTAGGATTTATATCCTTTGCAAACACAGAATTTATGCCTTTGTTTCCTTTTCAGAAATCACAGGGTGAATAATTTTCAGTAAACAAAGAGGATTGTTAGGATCTTTACCAGTCTGAAGATCAGCTTTTTCTGAATTCAATTCTTTTAGTTCCTTGCTAAATGCAACATGCATTTCAAACAGTTGTCTTTCTTCTTTAATCCACTTTCTTTCTTCATTTGGCAGAAAATTATAATTAAGCCCTCATTCAAATCCAGCAGGGATGACTTTCAAAGGCCATTCAGGACCTAATCTGTTCCTTTTACAAGACAGAGACACTTGGAGACTGAAGATTTAAAATGTCTGTCATTGGCAGATGAAGATGTCCTCAGCAGTTGGAGTGCAAAGGAAACTTTTTTACCTAACAATTGCACTGTGCCCCTTTTGACATTGATAAATCTAATATTCACTAGAGGAGTTGAAAATTAAAAAGTGCTACCCATTAATACAATAAATTTGGCATAGTACAATAATAAAATATTCAATACTCTGAGATTATTATGTGGGAACTGCCAGTTCATGTTGAAGATGACTTGAGAGTTGATCTTATTTCTTATTTCCTCTAATTGACTTTTAAAAAACCCTAAACAGCTATATTCATTGTGGAATATATTAACTCAATCACCAAGTCACCTTACAAAACACTCACAAGCATCCTGGACACATTGGCAAACATGGTATAATTTTCAAAATGAGAGGTTGTATTCTGGGATACTGGATATCCTAGTCAAAGGACAAAAGTACAATGTGGGGTTTTTATATTATCCAGGAAAAATATTATGGCTCTCTTGTATAAGTCCAACTAACTGAGGTAGGCAAGCAGTTTTTAAAGCAAATTCATTATGGCTTTTTAAAAGTCACTTGTTTGTTATTTATTCAAAATAATCTATAGATATTCAATTTTGATATGAACAATTTTATTTTAAAGGCATTCTCAAAATAGTACAGCTAATGTAGCATAAAAGTTAAATTAAAGATTTAATAACGAACCCCCACTTTTAGAACTGAGTCATTTTCTTAGCATTTTTGTGGTATAAACAAACACGGTGGCTATTTTGGGTGTCATTTTCTTTTTGTTACCCTGAACACATTTTAATATTGCAGATTGACAGATTCACTACTTGAGACTTGTTTCATTTTGTTGTGCTTCTAGAGAACTTGACTTTATTTAAAGGGGATTCCCACAAGAAAGCTATATGTTATTAACCTGGAGTGAGAAATGGCTTTCCTATGGGAACTCTTGCTGTCTCTAAACTGAACTATTGTTCAAAAGTACCTGTTCAATTTGATTTAATCAATTATTACATGATATTTTACTGTTATTAGAAAGTTATCAAACCTTTCCTAAGTCATCAAGCCTCACTCCTCTCACTCTACTGACAGCTCTAAGTTTTAACCTATATTCATTCTTAATATCATTTTTTGCACAATTCTTCCCTCTTTTCAATCATTTTAGTTTGTCTCTTTCATGATCCATGTTGTCTTGGGAGGAGATCTTTCACTTCATCAAGCATTAGGTTACCTCCCTTTGTCTTAAAATATTTGTAAATAGGTTTCTGTATTCTCTTTTAGGAGTTACTCCTCTTTTTAGGATCCTCTCTGTTGATTTTTCTACTTGTCTTCTTATAAATTTTTATTGAAACTTTTTTCTTTTGAGATGTTTGTTGGTGTACCTTTTTTTCCTCTTCCTCGTTTGCCGCTTTCCTTTTGTGGTGAGGCTGAATAACATTTAAAAAAAATACTTTGGGGAAGGACAGAGAATGGGAAAGGTGCTCTATACAGAATTTCTATAGTCTTATAGATCTCCAACCTAGGTCTCTGCTCTGGTCAAAATTCCACATCTTTTGTTCCCCTCCACTCTTGTTTCTCCTTAAGTTCCTTGTGACCAAGCAGAATCAGTATTTGCCCTTCTTTGACAGATTGGGGGTAGGGGGGGTATAGTGTTCAGCCAGAGTAATTGTAACAGCTTGGAGAAAATTCAAAGATGGCCTCTTCCACAAACCTTTGAGTAATCATTTCCTCCTGAGAGCAGATAATGGATACATATTTTAAATCTTAAAATTCTCCTAAGTTAATTCATAATGATTTTGACCTTGATGAGATTATATATCCCTTTTCTGTGAATTTAGCTAGAATTGTTTTAAATCTCACATACGATTCCCTTTTTGGAGAGTTAAAAAGTTGATGTGAAGTACAGAAATATGCTCAGGAAACCAGCAAGAAAGTTACCATTAAAACAGATATAGAGATTGACCCTAATTTCCTTAAGGGACTTTCCTCCAAAATTACTTAGGCTAGTTTTTTTCTCAAAAGCAACAAAGCTGATCCTAGGATCTATCTAATTGGCTTTTAAGATAAAGGTTCATGGTAGATCCTGGACAAATTGATGTAGCTTCCTGGTCATCTAAGGTTACAGAAGGCTTGTTCACATGAAATCTGAGTATCTCAGTTTTGGTACTTGTTTCTAATACTAGGAGAGTCAACAGTCCCTACCATCATGACCAGACAAATTTAAATAAGGATTTGAGAAAGGCCTCATCTGCTCCATCTAAATGTTACTATATCCTTATTAAATATTCTGTCTATGCTATAGGTAGATATATCTCCTTTCATTAACTGTTAACTGTTAAAAGACTTATGAAATCCATCTCCACATAGAACTTGAACAAACAAAGTACTGGACTAAGTCAAGCTGGAATTTAATAAAATGGCTCAGATAAAGGGACTAATCTGTACTCTTAATGCTTACATGGCCCGCATTATTATGCCATTAAAAAAATAAATTGCATTCATAAATGTTAGATATTCAAGATTTGAGAATATTTGTTGGAAACTGAGTCCTGAATAGTGTTTTGGCTAGCCTTATCAAGTTTTTTTTTTGAATACTGGTAAAGGTATTTGTTCATTTGAGGTGCTATTGTCTTCTATACAGAGGTGTTGAAAAGATTCAGGATGCTGTTAAAGATTAATGACTTGAGAGGTAGATTTTGAAGGAGACTAAGGGGAAAACACACAGTAAATGTGTACAAAGACCTTTTGGCCCTTGTTAGTGCCACCAGATCACAAGCCATTTGCCAATTGACAGTGTAATTCAATGCAGTATACTTGAGTAAATAGTTCTTGAGAGTAAATACTTCCCTTTTTCACCTCTAACATTGATCACACAAAAAACCTTTCGTGGCAATGCAGTTACTGTCTGAGAGACAGGGTGGTATAGTGGGAACTGACTGAAACTTGGAATTAGGTTAGAACTCTGTTCAAATCTCACTTCTGGCACTACCTATGGAACCACAGGACTTTATGAAACCTACTGAAACTTTTCAAGCCTTAGTTAGTCATCTCATCTGCAAAATGAAGACACTTATGAATTATTCAGGACATTTCTTGAACTATTATTGTGAGAATCCAAAGGGAACCCAAAGCATTTTGCAAACTCTAAGAAGCTATAGAAATTAAAGGATTACCACTTTTATTTTAATTTAGGGCCTTATAAAGGGAGAGTATCATTCTTTTATTCCAATTGCCAATATCTTGGGTGCAATGACTCATGTCATAAGCACCTGTCACAGGTAGCATTATTTTTCTACCAATTAAGTATAACTAGATAGCACAGTGGATGGGGCACTGGGCTTGGAATCAGCAGGATTCATCTTCATGAATTTAAATCTGGCTTCAGACATTTACTAGTTAAGTGACTCTAAACGCATCAATTAAACTTGTTTGCTTGAGTTTCTTATCTGTAAAATGGGCTGGAGAAGGAACGAAGAAAACCACTTTAGTATCCTTGTCAAGATAACTCCCAATGGGGTCATGATGAATCAGACATGACTGAAATGATTGAACAAACAACCAACAAAGTACAAATATGTATTGAATGTCTCATATGCACATAGAATGTTCATTTTAACTTAATTTTTTGTTTGTTATTGAGTTTAGAACTGGAGGTATTACAAAAGAAATTCATATAATATCCTTAAAGCTTTGTAATTGAGGAAAAAAAGTCAGAGTCTGAAGATACAGCAGTATTTATTTGCCATGAACCCTGCATGACTGATAATCTGTGCAATAGTAGGAGGAAACTCAAAGGGAAATAGGGTCAGTAATCTATATATGGGGATCTCTATGGACCATATATTGATTTAGTTTTAAGATCTATTGCTATCTATACTTTATTATATTTTAAATGATTTTGTTAAATACTTTCCAATTGTCTATTTTTAGAGACCAACACTTTTTTTTTATACTTAATAGCATTTCCCCCAACTAGAAATAAAGAAAATTTTCACCATTCATTTCTATAAGATTTTGAGTTCCAAATTGTTCTTGCTTTGTCCCCAAGAGAGCAAGAAACTTGATATGTTATATATGTACAATCATGTAAAACATATCTCCATATTAGACATGTAAAAGAACAATCAGAAGAAAAAGGAAAAATTGTAAGAAAGAAAAAACAAAAAACCCCACACTCAACAAAAGCAAAAATAATATGCTTTAATGTGTATTCAGATTTCATAGTTCTTTCTTTGGATGTGGATTGCTTTTTCTATCATGAGTCTTTTGGAATTGTCGTGGATAATTGTATTGCTGAGAATAGCTAAATCAATAATAGCTTATCATTGCATAATGTTGCTATTATTGTATATACCATGTGCTCCTGGTTCTACTCACTTCATTCAGCACCAATGAGTCTTTTTAAGTTTTTCTGAAATCTGCATGTCAATCATTTCTTATAGAACAATATTATTTCACTTTATTAATATACCACACATTATTCATCATTCCCAACTGATGGGTATCTCCTCAATTTCCAATTCTTTGCCACCACAAAAAGATCTTCTATAAATATCTCTGGTCACATTTTTCATGATCTCTGTTGGATACAGACCTAGCAGTGGTATTGTTGAGTTATAGAGTATGCAGTTTTATAGACCTTTTGGCATAGTTACAAATGTTCTCCAGAATATTTGGATCACTTTACAATACTATCAACAAGGTGTGAATGTTCCAATTTTTTCACATCTTTTCCAGGATTTTTCATTTTCTTTTTCTGCTGTATTAGCCATTATGATGGTTCTACAAATTTAAAATTAGTATTTATTTCTAATATTATAAGCAAATATAAATATAATCCACATAAGTAAAAAACTCTTTGGACAGATCCTCAATAGTTTTTAATATCACAAAGATACTGAGAATGAAAGTAGAAAACCACTGATCAATAGTGATTTAGAACACTTTCCCCATATCATTATAGATAGCTTTAATTTCTTGATTTGAAAACTGCTTATTCATATCCTTTGACCATTTATCAACTGGGGAATGACTTCTATTCTTATAAATTTGACTTAGTTCTCCATATTTTTGAGAAATAAGACTTATTAAAAACACTGGTTTCTCAGCATTCTGCTTTCCTTCTAATCTTGGTTGCATTGATTTTGTTAATGTAAATATTTTTGAATTTAGTGTAATCAAAATTATCCATTGTATTTTCTCTATCTCTTGTATGGTCTTAAATTCTTCCCTTCTCCATAGATCTGACAGATAAGCTATTCCTTGCTTCTTTAATTTAATTATAGAATCACCTTTTATGTCTAAATCCTGTTCTCACTTTGACTTTGTTTTGGTATAGAGTATAAGATGTTGGTCTATGCCCAATTTCTGCCATACTATTTTTCATTTTTCCAAGCAGTTTTTGTCAAATAATGAGTTTTATCCCAGAATCTAGAGTCTTTGGATTTATTAAAGAGTAGATTACAGTTATTAACTACTGTCTTATGTGCCTAACCTATTCCACTAATCTACCACTGTATTTTGTCACCAGCATCAAATCGTTTTGATGATTGCCACTTTAAAATATAGTTTTATAGCTGGTACAACCAGGCAATGTTCCTTCTCATTTTTTCCTATTAATTCCTAGTTATTTTTTATCTTTTGTCTCTCCAGATGAATTGTTATTTTTTCTAGCTCTATTAAAATAATTTTTGGTAGTTTGATTGGTATGGCACTGAATAATTAAATTTATTTAGGTAGAATTGTCATTTTTATTATATTAGCTCAGCCTCCCCTTGAGCAACTGAAAATTTTCTAATTGTTTAGATATGATTTTGTGTCAAAAGCGTTTCATAGTTGTGTTCATGATTCCTGGTTTTGTCTTAGCAGGTATTTTATGTCATGCACAGTTGTTTTAAATGGGCTTTCTCTGTTTGTGGTGGCCCTTTCTGTAGTGACTCAGAAATTGGAAATTGAATGGATGCCCGTCAATTGGAGAACGGCTGAATAAATTGTGGTATATGAATATTATGGAATATTATTATTCTATGAGAAATGACCAGCAGTATGATTTCAGGGAGGCCTGGAGAGACTTACACAAATTAATACTAAGTAAAATAAGCAGAACCAGGAGATCATTATACACGGCAACAACAAGATTATATGATGATCAACTCTGATGGATGTGGCTCTCATCAACAATGAGATGATTCAAACCAGTTCCAATTGTTCAGTAATGAAGAGAATCAGATACACCCAGAAAGAAAACTATGGGAAATGAGTGTGAACCATAACATAGGATTTCCACTCTTTCTGTTGTTGTTCACTTGTATTTTTGTTTTCTTTCTCAAGATTTTTTTCTTTCTTTCTAGATCTGATTTTTCTTTTACAACAAGATAACTGTATAAATATGTACACACACACACACACACACACACACACACATATATATAGTATTTAACATACACTTTAACATATCTAACATATATTGGACTACCTGCCATCAAGGGGAGGGGGTGGGGGAAAGGAGGGGAAAAGTTGGAACAGAAGGTTTTGCAAGGGTAAATATTGAAAAATTACCCATGCATATGTTTTATAAATAAAAATCTATAATAATAAAAAATGGGATTTTTCTATCTTTTACTGCTGGTCTTTGTTGATAATGTATAGAAATGCATATTCTCTTTTGAGTACATGCTTTGGTCTTCTCTGTCACCATAATAGCTTTCTAAAATAAGATTTTTTTGGCTCAATTTCCAGTCTATTTCATGACTTTTAAAGTTGAACTCTGCAGCTGGGACACAAAGGACAGTTTTCTAAACTTCTTGTGCTGAGGGATAGGTTAACTGGTCTTCCATATCAGAGCCTCTGGGGCTTATGGCTTCTGGACTGCACTGGGGCGGCTTAGCCTAATCATACCTGTTGTGCTAGTGTTCTGGGGTCAGAATTTTGCCCTCTTGTGACACAGTCTGTTGAGCCAGTATTAAGGGACAGTGGCTGCTGACTTGCTCAGATACTATCTGCACTGGGCTGCTATTCCCTTTTGCCCTAGTGAAACAGATCTTTCCTGAAGTGTGTCTTCTTACCTTAAGCTAGAAAATTGTTTCACTTGTCTTTTTGTGGATTCTGTCACTTTAGAATCCATTTTAATATCTTGATTTAATATTTCTTAGGGAAACTGGGAAGAAGTCAGGCAACTTCCTGGCTTGTCTCTGCCATCTTGCTTCTACCTTTACCAATTATGTTTAATGAAAGATTAACTCTCCCTCCCCCCAAATACTTTAGGGACTCTGGAGAAAATGGAGCGTCATGGAATTAGAAGTTGAATTGGAACCTTAAGGATGAAGTACATGGAAAGGTAACAGGTCTATATTTTTATAGAACGAAGTCAAATAATCAATGAATTTTCTTCTAGTTTATGGACTTAAAAGTATAGTAAAAGCCTGATCTAGGTTCCTCTTTGCATCCTCACCTATGTGAATTATAACAGATTTTTATGGGACTGAACTCTAGCTATGATATCTGGATTAGTAAATTTATATGGGGCTTAAATCTCCTATACCCACCAAAGCCTGGGCATTGCTTTGATCCATGCCTATGTTAAATATATTGGAGAAGAAACTACAAACTCAGATTGGAACCTTAGACTCCATAGTTTCATTTCTCCATTTGATAGCTTTCCCATTCCATGCTGGGTCTTTTCTGACAAGCCGGGATTTTGGCAATTCAGCTGAAAGTAAACCTAAACAAATGAATGTGATTATAGGGCTCTAGCTTATCCGAATTACTCTATTAGAGAACTTGTTTAGACAAAAATGATTTTCTCATTCCTCCAACTGACAAAATATGGTATACAGTACACTTATTGCTTTAGAAAAACCATCCAAGTATGAAAGCAAAGTATAGTAAAGCACAAAATTGTAACACTGACTTTATCTAAAGTGAAAAGCAAGGTGCAATATGATGCTGAAAATTATAGGTCAGAGTATTATTCTAAAAGAGGAAAGTCAAGAAATTAGACTGAGGGTCAAAATTTAAATGTGCCTATGTATATATTTTAATAGACTTCTATCCCTGCTTGACTGGTGCAGTTTTCCAATGGGTAAAGCTGAAAAACTTGTTTCTTGGAAGAGTCATGATGGCTTAAGTGCTTTGGAGAGACTATACCACGTGTAGACATTTTGAAACTGGTTCTAGTTAGTTGATCAAGTAGGTGTAAGAAGATTTTAAAAATTGCTTCTGAGGTATTGATAGAAATGTCTATATTTTGTTCTTGTTTTTTAAAATAAATATCTTTTTGTAAATCTAATTGATGTTAAGTGGTTAAATGAAACTGGGAAGGCAGAAATGGTAGGAGCAACATAGATGCTGAGGCGAACTGATGGCAATACAGAAGAGACACCTGATCCCATCAGGTTACTACAGAACTTTGAAGGGCAGATGTAGCAAGACTGAACTTGAGAGTAAGCCAGGGAATCTTCATTAAACACATACACACACACACACCTATGTATATATGCATACATATATAGATATGCACACAGTGACAGATACATGGACACACACACATATATATTTGTATATATATACATATATATGTACAGTTATAGAAATACATATACACAAATGTGATCATAAAAAAATGGGATTATATTTTTAAAAAACATTTATTGTAACATTGTAACATTTAACTTTTGGAATTGAGATCCTGTTAGAAAATAATAGTTTTGAAATCATAAATCTCAAGATTTCATTTGGTGCCACTTCTATTCATGAATTTCACCTATCATATGTTCAGTGGGTGATCACTCAGATCCTTGTTTGAAAGGCTTTAATAGAAAAATCATTTCCCTGTCCAATGTAGCCCATATCATTTAGATGGCTCTAATTGTTAGCAATTTTTCCAAATCTAATCCCTCTTTTAAATGGCAAAATACTTTCAACAAAAATAAAGTCAGATCTAAGCAATTGGAAAAATATCAAGTGCTTTTGGATAGATTGAGAGAATATAATAAAGATGACAATACTACCTAAACTAATCTATTTATTTAGTGCTATACCAATCAAACTCCCAAGAAGCTATTTTAATGACCTAGAAAAAATAACAACAAAATTCATCTGGAAAGACAAAAGGTCAAAAATTTCAAGGGAACTAATGAAAAATAAAATCAAATGAAGGTGGCCTAGCAGTATTAGATCTAAAACTATATTATAAAGCAGCAGTCATCAAAACCATTTAGTCTTGGCTAAGAAATAGACTAGTTAATCAGTGGAATAGGTTAGGTTCACAGGACAAAATAGTCAATAACTATAGCAATCTAGTGTTTGACAAACCCAAAGACCCCAATTTTGGGGATAAGAATTCACTATTTGACAAAAAGCTGCTGGGAAAATTGGAAATTAGTGTTACAGAAACTAGGCATTGACCCACACTTAACACCACATACCAAGATAAGGTCAAAATGGGTTCATGATTTAGACTTAAGAAGTGATAATATAAACAAATTAGAAGAACCTAGTAGAATTTACCTCTCAGACCTGTGGAGGAGGAAGACATTTGTGACCAAAGAAGAACTAGAGATCATAATTTATCACAAAATAGAAAATTTTGGTTATATTAAGTTAAAAAGTTTTTGTATAAACAAAACTAATGCAGACAAGATTAGAAGGGAAGCAATAAACTAGAAAAACATTTTGACATTCAAAGGTTCTGATAAAGGCCTCATTTCCAAAAATATATAGAGAATTAATTCAAATTTATAATTGTCTAAGTCATTCTCCAAATGACAGTCAAAGGATATGAACAGACAATTTTCAAATGAAGAAATTGAAACTATTTCTAGTCATATGAAAAGGTGCTCCAAATCATTATTGATCAGAGAAATGCAAATTGAGACAACTCTGAGATACCACTGAATAGCTCTCAGATTGGCGAAGATGACAGGAAAAGATAATGACAAATATTGGAGGGAGTGTTGGAAAACTGAGACACTGATACATTGTTGGTGGAATTGTGAATGAATCCTATCAAACTGTGCATACCCTTTGATCCAGCAGTATTACTACTGGGCTTATATCCCCAAGAGATCTTAAAGAAGGGAAAGGGACCCACATATGCAAAAATATTTGTGGCAACCTCTTTTATAGTGGTTAGAAACTGGAAATTGAACGTATGCCCATGGATTGGAGAATGACTGAATAAATTGTGGTTTTTGAATGTTATGGAATATTATTGTTCTGTAAGAACAAGATTATAAGATGATCAACTCTGATGGATATGGCTCTTTTCAACAATGAGATGATTCAAACCAGTTCCAATTGTTTAGTGATGAAGAGAGCTATCTACATTCAGATAGAGAGGACTATGGGAACTGAGTATGCATCACAACATAGCATTTTCACTCTTTCTGTTATTGTTTGCTTGCATTTTTTCATTCTCAGATTTTTTTTCTTTCTAAATCTGATTTTTCTTGTGTAGCAAGATAATTATATAAAAAAATTATATATATACATATATTGAATTTAACATATACTTTAACATATTTAACATGTATTGAACTACCTGCCATAGATAAGAGGGGTTGGGGAGAAGGAAAGAAAAAATTGGAACAGAAGATTTTGCAAGGGTCAACGTTGAATAATTACCCATGCATATGTTTTGTAAATAAAAAAAAATTCAAAACATTTTACATTTGATCCTCACAATAACCTTGTGATATAGTTGCTATTATGATCCCCATTTTGCAATGAAGAAACAGGATGAAACAAAGTTAAGCAAATTGCTTAGGGATATGTAACTAACAATATATTTAAGATTGCATTTGAACTCAATTCTTTCTGACTCTGGGTCCATCCTTTATTCATTGTACCACATCAATTAAAGAACAATAAATAAGGAACTGTACTAAAGGATGTCAACAAAGAAATGTTTGTTAAAAAAAGAAAATGGGCTGGTTACATGATAAGAGTGAGAATAACTAATTGACAGCCCATACGCTGTGAGGAGAAAGTAATCAAGGACATGGATAGAACCCCCTCTAGTGAACTTATGTGAGGACATGGACTAGAGTCTCACAAAAGGCTTGATCTAAATATTCATCAAGAGGCAGCTAGAGGCACAGTAAAGAGAGAGAGAGAGAGAGAGAGAGAGAGAGAGAGAGAGAGTGAGAGAGAGAGAGAGAGAATGAACGTGTGCACTGGATCTGAAGTCAGGAAGAATTCAAATCCAATCTCAGACACTTCCTAGATGTTTGACTCTCTGAAAGTCACTTAACACCCATATATCTCAGTTTTCCAAGGCAAAGTATATGTGAAAAATGTAAAAGGGACTAATAATATCATCTATCTCCCAGGGTTGCTGTGAAGATCAAAAGAAATAATATTTGCAAAGGACTTAGCACAATGCTAAGGCATATAGAAGTGCCTTAAATGTTTAGATAAATGTTTATTAAATGTTTATTTAATAAGTGTTTATTTCTTACTTTAAAAAAAGAAAGTTGAATGCTTTCCCCCTCAAAAACTGTTGACCTTAAGAAATCTAAACTGCTTTACATTTACCTTAATATTTCATGGAGTTGTTTTTTCACCCTATCCCTTAACCTGGATAACAATTCCCTTCATACCTTACTAAGCTATTCTATTGGCTATGACCATAAAAAATGTCTTGCTGGCTAGCACTCTAGCATTGAAGCACCTTTAACTATTCTCCAGAAATGATCTATGGTCCATCACCAGACTCAAATTAGAAACTTTTCTAGGCCAGTAGGAGTGACCAGAGCATGTGTCTTAATGGCATAGCTTTTGAGAAGTTAAAGTTTTTTCCATACTATCATACCAACCAGAGATGGAGCTATCCCCATTTCAAAATCTCTATGAGGACCCTTACCATTAAAGTTCCCTTTTTATCAGCAGAGATAAATAATCTCGTGACAGAGAACCCCGGGATGCTAGCATACTTAAAGCCACCATTAAAGATAGCTACAAATGACAAAATGAAAACTTTCTACAGTGATCATTTTTAAAACTTTCTTTTTTGGTATCTTTTTTGTTAGTGTTCATTGCAAGATCCTGCTTATGCCAGCAAAATTTTGACAAGTTTCAAAATATCTACAGCTATAATTTCAGGATTCTCACTTTAATAAAACCAAATTTGATTTATATTGGGTAAAAATGAGGTGCTGAAGTTAAAGTATCATCATAAACACAGATCAAATAAACTTATTTAACAGTTTCAACATTTTATGGCTCACAAAAATAATAAGTATAAAAATTTACCTTTACTAAGTCAGAAGCTGTTGTCAAAGTCATTGAAAATCTTTGGAAATCTTCATTTTTTTTGCCATGAAATTTTTTTCTCTTTCAAATGTTTCTTGTTACAAGGAATCTTTTCCTTTTCTAATTTTTCATTCATTCCTCGGAATTCAATTAATTGTTTAAAAAAGATTCACATTAGACTTAATTTGAACACTGATTTTTTTCTAGTCATATTTGTTTTATTTCCTTATCTACTCCTGTCTCTAAACTAATATCAATCAATCAATATGCATTTATTTACATTACACTATGTGCTAAGAACTGTTATTACTGTGGTTATTTGGATACAAAGTAAAAAAAAAAATACGATACTGCCCTTCAAGTAGTTTTCATTTTTTTTAAGGACAGATAGCATATACATATATGCACACACACATGCACACACATGTATGTATATTAACATGCACACATATATGTATGAATATACAAATACACATTTCACACATTTTTTAATAGAGGAATTTTTTATTTTTTTATATTTTTATAGGGGAAGCATTGTCAGGGGAAATTAAAATATATATAGGAGGCTGGTACTTGAGATGACCTAAGAAAGAAACCAGAGATTTTCCAGATATGGCGACAGACAGCTAATATAAATGTGAGATATAGTGTTGTGAGTGAAAAGAAACTGGGGAGCCAATTTGCCTGGCCTGAAGAGGATGCAAAGGGGAATAATAAATAATGAGTTTGAAAAGGTAGTTTGGGAGCAGGTGGTAATGGACTTTGAGTGCCTCTATAGTATTTTACTATAGAGGTAATAGGGAACCATAAGACTTTATTTGGTAGGGAGTGTCATAGTCAGATGTTGTGATAGGAAAATCATTTTGGAATTTTATGGAATAAGTTAGATGATATGCTCTTCCTGCTTATATAATATTAGAAATGATCTTTCTATGACATCACTTTATTTCTAAAAGTCTCTGCTATATGTTGGTTGGGAATTCTTGTCTGTTTTTTACTTAGTGCTTGCATTTAGGAAGGCATATCCTGCATTTGGGAAATTTGAACTTAGTGGGCCCACTTCTTTCATATGACTCAGATTGTTCATTTTTAAAGCATATATTTATACATACATACATTTTTATAAGAGACAAATGCCATTCTAATACCTAAGTCATGGATCGAGAAGTCACAAGAACAAAGAAAGAAAACTACAGAGTGATATCTCATGAAAATTATTGAGAAAATATTGAATAGAAACATTAACAAAAATGATTCAGCAGCATGTTAAAAAACATTGTACCATGCAATGAAAAGTATCAAAATTTTGTGAGACCCAAAGGTCAATGGATAGATTATGATGGACTGGTCAATTAAGCATGCAATAATGATAACTCACATAATACATCACGGCATTAATATTGGATTAGAAAAGGAGGTAGGCACACCACCTAATATGGAGATTGACAGCCCAAGTGCAATGCTAATACCCATTAGATGCTCAGACACTGAGGAAGGACTCCAGTGGATCTGGCAGATCATCTATTCAGAATTTGCAGGATATCAATGATAATTGCCCAGAATATTACTACATGGATGCTTTATAGTCATTGAAGATATATCTGTCCTGACAGGATCATGGATTCAGATTTTTTTAAATTTGCAGTTTTATTGATATTTTATTTTTAAAACACATATTTATAGATTATTTCTACTTCATGAGACAGTTCTCATACTAAAATAAAACTAATAATAGAGTGACTTCGTTTATCTTTCATGTCTATATTATACTCCATTTACTTAAGAAAATTAATAAAAATATTTTTCTCTATTTTGTATCCACTTCACCTCATTGGAACAAAAAAGAGAAAAAAGGCAAATTTCTTGTTACAAATATACATATATTTATATATATATTTGCGTGTATGTATGCATATATACACATTTTTATATATACATACACATATTCAAGAAAAACATTCATGATTATATATACGTATGAATAGATTTATATGCATATTTCTCTTAGTGGAAAAGTAGAACACAGAAACTGTTGCATATGCTATAAGGTATCATTATGTTACAGTTATATTTGTTCAAATCATTTTTGAATGTATGAAAAGATTCCAATAGAGACATATGGGATTTGTCATTAAGAAGTGACTATAGAATAAAAAAAAAAGAATCAAATTTTTTTCCAAAAGAAATTATATTGATTTAAATGTTCCCATTTTGATTTTGTATCCCTACACCTATTCATAGAGGCACAAAACACTATAATGGGTAGACTGCTGGACTTAGGGTTAGAAAGACCTTGTTTAATTCCTGCCTTTAACACTCTAAGTAACTCTTAGAAAGTCACATGACTTTTCTAAGTTTTAGGACTTATTCTATGTTGGGTGATTTAGAATTTTTCTACTTTAAACTGCCCTAAATCAGAGAACTTTAGAAATCTTATGGAAATGTCCTCTCTTATTGTTGTCGTTATCGAATTGATTCAGTTGGGTCCAACTCTTCATGACCCCTTTGGAGTTTTTTTTCGCAATGATACTGGAGTGGTTTGTCATTTCCTTCTCTAGCTCACTTTACAGAAGGGGAAACTGAGGCATATAAGGTTAAGTGTTTTGCTCAGGGTAAAATAGCTAGCTATCTGAGGTTGGATTTGAACTCATTAAGATGAGTCTTTCTGACTTCAGGTCCTATGCTTCATTTACTGTGCCACTTAGAATCTGGATTCAAATCTCTGTGCAAACAGCAGCTTGCTACCTATATAAACCAGGGCAGCATACATCTTATTGGTTTTCAACTTCCTTACCTGTAAAATGTCAGAAAGTCATCATGATTAATGTCCATGGTCCATTCCAATGCTACAATTATGATCCCTCCTCCTCCTTCTTCTCTACCTATTGCACACTCTTGGATCATCTCAATTTCAAATGCTCAGTGATACTCCTTTGATCCCACTCTTACCTTGAACTCTTTGTGTATGTTATGAGGTAATCCTAGAGAATCCCTTCCCTGTCTCACTCTGTCAAGTTCTTTCCCCACTTTGGGCATTTCACTTCTGCCATGAAATCTTGGAATGTCCAGAAAGATTTAAACATATTCTTGATTTGCCTTGTTACATCCTCATGTACTTAATTGTGTTTCTCATTCATTATTGAGCAATGTATTTTGTTTATATTTTTTAGTGTTCTTATTTTTGTCTGTATAGTATCTCCATATTCATCCTTGAAGTAGCAGAATGCTCAACTTGAAGCCCAGAAAACCTGGGTCTGAATCTCGCCTTATATACTTGCTAATTGTATTAGCCACTTGATCACTAAGCCTTGATTTCCTTATTTGTAAAATGGAGCACTGCACAAAATTGTTGGAAGGATCAAATGAGATCCTGGATGTAAAATGTTTTGCACAATTTTAAGCACTACATAAATTTTCTTTATTATTATTGTCTCATTAAATTGGA
Source organism: Sarcophilus harrisii (assembly GCF_902635505.1). Lineage (NCBI taxonomy): Eukaryota > Metazoa > Chordata > Mammalia > Dasyuromorphia > Dasyuridae > Sarcophilus > Sarcophilus harrisii. The sequence goes on along the minus strand of NC_045430.1, from coordinate 82,031,884 downwards.
GTGTCTGTGGTGTAAACGGCTGAAACTCTTGAGTTCATGCACTGAGGGTCGGACAACTGAGCACTTAAGGCTAACTGCCAATTGGACAATACTCTATTGTCCAAGCATATGCTTGGAAAATGGCCCTCCCACTATTCTGTGCTAGCTCGATAATTGGTGTATACAGAGAATTGTAGGAGGGACTAGGGGGTGGAGTAAGACTAGCCAGAGTCACTTTAGTGGTAGATGAGGAAGAAGGAAGGTTGAGGAGATTCTGCTTCCATCCAATTGACTTCTGCCTTTAAAGACCAAGAATAAAGACCAAGGACTTTTGCTTATCCTGACTCTGGCTGATTCTAAGGTATTCAGGGTGCTAATGTGGTCATCATACTATGGTGTCTGACACATAATGGGTGCTTAATAAATGCGTATTTATTGATTAGAAAACATTAAGCTGAGAAAAATTATTTTTTCTATTATGTTAACAGCTAACTATTAAATGAAGATTTAGGTTTTTTCCTTAATTCCTCATTTAGGGCCCAGCCTCTGTAAAAAGTCAGTTTCTGAAAGACATGATTGATTGATGAGATTGTCCTAACCCTCAAGGAATATGTTGCTGGACCTTGGGCCAGACTCCACCCAATTACAAGATCTTCCTTCTGTTTAGAGTATAAACAAAATCCAGTCTAGGTGAGTTTTTGCCCTAAAGAGAACAGCCTGTCCTCCAGTAGAATTTAAGGAGACCTAGATCATGAAGGAGAAAACCAAGCAGAGCGGAATGGATGAAAATGTCTTTATCTCTAGAGGTGGCGACTTTCAATATCAAGTCACATTCTTAGCAAGAAGAGCTGATGACTTCCAGCATACTTTTCTTTTCTTTTTTTTTTTTTTAATTTTATTTAATAGCCTTTTATTTACAGGTTATATGTATGGGTAACTTTACAGCATTGACAATTGCCAAACCTCTTGTTCCAATTTTTCCCCTTCTTCCCTCCACCTCCTCCCCCAGATGGCAGGATGACCAGTAGCTGTTAAATATATTAAAATATAAATTAGATACACAATAAGTATACATGACCAAAATGTTATTTTGCTGTACAAAAAGAGTCAGACTCTGAAATATTGTACAATTAGCCTGTGAAGGAAATCCAAAATGCAGGTGTACAAAAATATAGGGATTGGGAATTCAATGTAATGGTTTTTAGTCATCTCCCAGAGTTCTTTTGCTGGGCATAGCTGGTTCAGTTCATTATTGCTCCATTGGAAATGATTTGGTTCATCTCATTGCTGAAGATGGCCAAGTCCATCAGAATTGATCATCATATAGTATTGTTGTTGAAGTATATAATGATCTCTTGGCCCTGCTCGTTTCACTCAGCATCAGTTCGTGTAAGTCTCTCCAGGCCTTTCTGAAATCATCCTGTTGGTCATTTCTTACTGAACAATAATATTCCATAATATTCATATACCACAATTTATTCAGCCATTCTCCAACTGATGGGCATCCACTCAGTTTCCAGTTTCTAGCCACTACAAAGAGGGCTGCCACAAACATTCGTGCACATACAAGTCCCTTTCCCTTCTTTATGATCTCTTTGGGATATAAGCCCAGTAGTAACACTGTCCAGCCTACTTTTCATTAAATATCCACCAATCAGGATTGATATCTACTTGTAAGGGGCATTCCCCTTTAAAAAAAAAAATTGAGGCTTTGAGCCTCCATGTTTTGTTTTTGTTTTTCCAACAGAAACCACTGACCATCAATTTATTGTTTATTAGCAAGCCTAACTAATAAACTGATTAGGAGTTACCCAGAAACTCTGTCTCTTCTGTTTTTCATTCCTCACAAAGCAAGTTGATGTAGGGTAAATGAACTGAAGAAGATAAAATATTTGAATTTGAATCCTGGCTGTCATTTATTGTGTGTAACCTTAGAGGAAAAAAAAAATGTAATCTCTCTTAACTAGTTTTCTCTGTGCAAAATGCAAATAGAGTTTGAGCTAGATCATTAAAAGCCCTTTGCTAAGATTCCTTTCCTCCCCTCTATGGATCATACAGAGAGCATTTATGAACAAAGAGGAAGAGAAGGCAGGCCAGGTTTATTCTTCCACATTCCTGTGTGAACTCTCACCAAGTCTATGACACCATCCCTAAAATTATTGTAAAAGAAAACAAAGTCGACAACTAATTCCAAATTCCACTTCTGTCTTTTAATTCAAATACAATTCTATGGTAGTGTGCATCTGTGTGGACGTGACACTGGACGGGAATTGGATTTTTCTTCACTAATCTTCCATGTGACCTCAAACAAATCATGTTAATGCCAGTGTGCCTCTTTTCTTACGTCCTTTACACAGGGATAATAATTCTTGTCCTCTTTCTAAGGGGCAGGAAAACTACAGATTAGTGATAGAATATTTGTTCAGGCTTTCCAATTGTTTGAAAGAGAGATATAACATAAATACTAAGTGTAATTACTCAGGCAATGATTATCCTGAAGCTTTAGCTACCCAATACAAATCAAATCCTGTTTGATTAAGGTAACAACTCAGCAATTGTAGGTGTAGGGATTTTTTGATGCTTGACATATTTTTGCTGATTTAAGCACAATCTTACAATGAAGAAAATAGATTGAAGCTTAAAAAAAAAAAACTCATCTCACCAAATATTCTTTTGTATTTACTGAGCTGGAAACTTCATTCCAAGTTGGAAGCACTTTAAAACAATTTCATTAATTCTTCCTAAATACTTTTTCTCCTTTATCTATCTATGCCTTTGCAACTAGCTTTCTCCTATGGCTAAAATGTTCTCCATCTGCACATCTGCCTCCAGTAATTCCTAATTTTCTTTTAACTCAGTCTAAATACCATTTTCAACATAAGCTTCAGCAACCATTTTTACCTTATAATACTATATATATATATCTATATACACATATGTAATAAATTACAATAATACATTATGATAACAAAATGAACTATTTTTCTTTGTTTCTTAAAGGATAGGTCTTGCCTTACATTTTGGTACATACATTGTTAAGTGGGATGCTATAAAGGTCTCTCCATGGAGTTCAGAGAACCAACCATTTCCTCTGTAATCTTAAATTTGTGGGGTGTGTGTGTATATTATTGGCATTACTTTGTTCAAGTATAAAATTAAAAGTTTATAGAGTTTGATTTCCAAAGTATGACAATGGGCATATCTTGGAGATATTGTCAGTCTATTTCCAGACCACCCTAATAAAGTGAATATCACAATTTTTTTTGTTTCCCAGTGCATTTAAAAGTTATGTTTATGTTGTAGTCTATAAAGTCTGCAATATGTTTTTAAAAATGTACATACCTTAGTTAAAATACTTTATAGCTGGAAAATCTTACCATTTGAGTATACAGCAAGTTATAATGTTTTTTGCTGGTGGAAAATATTGCCTCTATGTTGATGGTTGCTGACTGAGCAGAGTAGTGGTTGGGGAAGGTAGGGATGGTTGTGGTACCTCTTTTTTATGTGCAGTCCTTTAAAATATATTCCATATTTGTCATGACATGGAAGAAAAATCAAACCCAAAGGGGAAAAACTATGAGAAAGAAAATAACAAAAAAGGTGAAAATACTATGTTTCAATCCACATTCAGTCTTCATAGTTCTCTCTTTGAATATAGATGGCATTTTCCACCCCAAGTGTGACAACTTCTTAACATGAAAAAATGAAGTTTGCCGTATCTTTTTATTTAAAGGCCTAGAGGTCATCATAAAGTTATAAATTAGTCTAATTTCAATATTGTTGTGTCCCAAGAAAAAAAAAAAAAGGAGGCCCAAGAAAAAGGAGAGAGGCAGGAAATGGCTGATCTGTGGAGTAGCCAGAACACACAAAACATTTATCAATTAAGTTTGTCATTTTATATGGGTGCAGTTTTTAGTGTCTCCAAATAACTATAATAGTAACATTAAAGATCACTGATTATAGATCATCATAACAGATATAATATTAATAATAAAAAAGTTTGAAATATTATGAGATTTAGCAAAATGTGACAGTGACACAACATGAATATATTCTTCTGAAAAAATGTGTCAACAGACTTGCTTGATATAAGGCTGTCATAAATATTCAATTTGTAAAAAATGAGATATATTCAAAAAACAATAAAGTGAGATATGCTTGTACAGCAGTATTCATATCATTTGACATAATCTTACTATTAAAAAAAAAACATTTTTATACCATGATTTCAATTTGAGAGGGGTTTAGTGTTGGAGACATTCATGCATAGCCTATAGGGATTAGTCTCTCTATCTGCTACATAATTCATTATCATATTCATTTTCATCATCCAGGGTTCTAAAATAATCTAGATTTGAAGTTGGATAGTTCCTTATTTATTACTATAATTGTAACATATTTCCAATTAATTGATTAATTAGCTTTGATTAGCTTCTGGAATATTATAGCAATGCTTCAATTGGAGATGTTTAGGTGAAGTCAAATAAGTTATTCTCACTCTTTTGCCCTCATCTTTTTATCTATGGAATGCTTGTTCAATACATCCTTTTTTGGCTTACATCTTTAGTTGCTGCTTTTGACTTCTCTCCATGGTTAGAGAAACTTTGAACTTCCTACAGAATAGGATGATGGGAAAAACAAATCACCAGAAGTCATGGGCTGTGGAAGAAGGTTTTCCCTTACTAAACCTCCTCTTCCCTAATACTCCTGATTCATTTCCTCTTTCCTTGAGCCTTGAAAGCCTAGTATTTTTCCTTACATTTGAGAAGTTTTGCTAACATTTTTTAACATTTAAAAATTAAAAATCTCAAATTCATTTTGAATCTCCATCTGGCAAAAATCTCCCTTTTTCCTCCTTTCCAAACCCCTCCTCTCTCTCTCTCTCTCTCTCTCTCTCTCTCTCTCTCTCTCTTTTTCTCTCTCCCTCTCCCTCCCTTTCCCTCTCTCTATCTGTTTCTTCCTCTGCTTCTTTCTTCTTGTCTTCTCGCTCACTGTCTATTTTTCTCTGTGTGTCTGTCTCTCTCTTTCCAGAGAAGCTGATGAAGACTAAGAATGGAGGCAGAGGCAAAAAGGCCAGGAGCAGTTCCTTTACCTCTTTGTACTATTGCAACTATCATTTTGCTCATTCCTTGCGGCACTAGTAAGGTTTCTGACAACTACAGCTCAACAAGGTTGCTTTGGGACTGTGGTTTCTCTTGCATTTCCCATAGGTTTATAAGTATCACATCAATTACAATATGCTATTATCTGTCCTAGTAAGACCTAACCCATTGCAGGTAAAGTTGATAAATGATAAAGGAATTTCCCCCTTAACTAAAAAGTGTTATCTCTAGCATGTAAATCTCATTGAAATTTGAAAGAGTGCTACATTCTTGTACATTTTTTATTAGATAAGTTGTACAAATCTCTCTTCTCATAGACAATTGAGCTGGCTTTCTCTCTCTCTCTCTCTCTGTCTGTCTGTCTGTCTGTCTCTCTCCTTCTTTCTTTCTCTGTCTCAATTTTTCTTTTTGTGATTTCTATCTATTGCCCGTAGTTTTGACCTTTGGGAAAACAAAATACAATAACAATCACATTACTAATACTACTGTTGCTGATACTGCTACTCCTCTTTTTCCTCCTGCTGCTGCTACCATGCAGTTCTACAGCTCTTGAAGGTTTACCAAATACTTTATATACTTTATCCTGTTTAAGATCCACAAACACTGTACAAGATAGGTACTATAGGTAAAATTAATCTAAAAATTTTATAGATAACAAAATTATAATTCAAGAGATTAATTGACTTGCTTAAAGGTCTGGAGCCATGTCTGTATTGCTAAAAGAAGTATAAAGAATTCTCCTGCTCCTACCATGGGCATGAAGTTTCATATCAACCCTTTCTCTAGTATTTAGAAGAGTTCCATAAAAACTGCTGTAGGCTTGGCTGGAAACCCATGTTATAGATACAAATTCAAGGACATCAATGACATCTATATGGAAAGGCGCAAAGAAAAAAAGAGATCAGCTGCAAGATCAGTTAGAATTCCTGAAAGGAAGCAATTTAAGAAAAAATACAGTAAATGAAATGAGATCTTGGAAATATAGAATTGAAATAGAAATGAGACCTTGACAAAAAATAATATGGAAGAGAATTAACAGTTTGCACAATGTTACCAAACCTTACCCAAGAAACAGAATGCCCTAAAAATTAGGATAAAAAAATGTAAAAGTGAAAGCTATTATGAGATAGAAAATATAAAAACAATTAAAAAGATAGAAAAATATAAGGAAATATAGACTAACGTATAAAAAACTGGCTTGAAAAATAAGTCAAAGAGGAAAAGAAAATTCCAAGAATCATTGCACTACCTGCCATAACCAATAAAGAACCTGGGTACCATATTTCAAGAAATCATGAATGAAGACTTGTTATATCTGTTAGAACCAAAGGAAAAAAAGTGAGAGTAGAAAGAATCTGCTGCTTAATTCTTGAGAGAAAAGCCACAATGAAAGCTCCCAAAAATTCCACAGTCAAAATTTGAGCTTCCAGATGAAAGGGAAAAAAAAATACTTGAAGCAGTCATAGAAAGAAAGAATTCAAGTACTGAGTAATTATATTCAGGATCACATAAACTTTGACAACTGCTACTATAAAGGAAGGAACATGTAATATGATATTTCAAAAGAGAATATAATGGCTTATTACCAAAAATACCTTACCCGGCCAAAGTGAGTATAAGGAAAACCTAGTCACTTTTATAGGAAGGAAGAATGAGTGATGGGTCTCATCTAGTTTTGGGGAAATGTTGGAGGATCCAGATGGTAGCTCCATCAAAATATCTAGGACAAACAGAATTTTAAGACACATTTCTAGAATTTCTAGATTCAGAAGGTAGAATTAATGCCTTTTCATTAGGAGGTTTCACTAATAGTTTATTTGGTACTTGGATAGAGAAATAACTTTAAAATCTTCACGAGCTTTTTTTAAAAGTACTGATCTATTCAAATACTTATGTTTTCTATTGGATAATAATCTAAGGCTTAACTTTTGGTCATGTTTTATTAGGTTGACTAATATTGCCAGTGTACCTTGGCAGAATTGAGTTTTTTTCCTTGCTCTCCTTCCCTCAAAACTTATGAAATGCCATGCTGTCAGGAAAAAGAACATTTGAAATTAGAGGTGGAAAATTTGACATTTGATAACTATACAGTTAGTCATGGAGAAATCAAGTTTTCTGAGCTAGGTCCCTCATCTAGGTCCCCATAAAATGGGGATAGAATGTCTGGTCCATCAACTTAACATATACATATTCCAAATAACATTCCCCTGTTTGATAGTAGATTTAGAAACGTTCAAGGGCTGTATATATGTGAACTGTTTTTTTAATATGGAAATGGAAAACATGGGAGTTGCACCTGTGGTTCTGTTCAATGGCATTCATTTAACTACTAATGAATGAGGCCATTAGCACAGAAATATTATATATTATTAACATTCTTGGAACAATCTCGCCTAAAGAATGTTTCAAATTCTGAGAAAGCATATTCTGAAACAAAATTTAATTTTTAAATGTTGTTCATTTACAGTAATACATTTTCTCCTTTCCCTAACAGTTCTCCCCCCTATTTCTTTACTCTTTAATATTCTTTGTCTTTCTTTGTTCCTCTTCCTTTTACTGTCATATTCATAAATAGAGATATAATCAAAACTATGAGTGATGCATCACTGAGTGACATGGAAAGGGCTTTAAATTCATGATGTTATTTGATTCTTATAAGAGTCTTATAAAGTAAATGCTACAGCCATCATTATTCCCATTTTATGAATGAAGAAACCAAAGCTGAGCTAGGACTAGGAATTTTTCCAAGATCACATTGCAAGTGACTTGAGGCAAGGTTCAAACCTATGGTCCTGGATGAAAAGGGTCTGAGATCTTGCTCTTTTTTAAGCTAACTAAGATGCCACCATTGACTTCTCAGTTGCTTAATTGTTGAAAAATTTTTTTCAGTCAGTCTTTATTCTTTTTAACTTGTCTTCAGTTTTTGATACTGTAGGCCACCTTCTGCTACTGAATAAAATTTCAGAAAAACTAGTCTTCTGCTTTTCTAATTATTACTTTGCTGCTTTCCCACTAGTTTTGTAACTTTTCCCTAACTCCTAAAATTCTGCCCTTGACACTTCTCTCTCTACCTTCCTCACTTGGAAATTTCATTTACTCCCATGTTAGAATTATTGCCTCTATATAAATTTAAATCTCCAGCTTTAGTTTTTATTTGAGCTCCAGGTCCATATTTACATTTTCTTTCTACCACTTTCTCCAGTTCAATAGACTCTGATAAGAATCTACTATGTGTAAGACATTCTCCTGGGTATAAGAAATACAAATACAAAATATAGTCAAACCTGAGCTTATTATATTTCTTCCCCTACAAGTGTACCTGTTTTTGACCTTCATTCACACAGTCTCCCATTTTCAAAACTTGAGGGTTATTCTTGACTATCCATTTTTCCTCTCCTTTCTTTTTCCTTTTTTAAATCTAGATTTTTAATTTAAATGATATATGCCATTTTATATTCTTTTAAAGCTTATTTTTAATTTAGGAAATAAAATAAGTATTTTATAACAGTGTAATAAAAACGATTATACACGAGGTTGCAAATCTACTATAATTTACTATGCCTTTCAAATATACAAGAAATTTATCATGTAAATTTTTTCTTTCCCCCATTCTAGAGATGACCACCATTAGATATATATATAGGGATAGGGATATATATATGTGTGTGTGTATACACACACACACACACACACACACACACGTTTGTGTATATAAAATTATTCTAGAGATACTTCTATTTATCAGTTCTTTCTTTGGATACAGATAGTATCTTTCTTCCTATGTCCTTTGTAGTCAGTTTGGATATTTATAATAGAGAAATGTTCTCTCCTTTCTTAACAAAACAGATACAAAGACCTATCTATTTCACCTTAAAATAAATTTCATTTCTGTCTTCTTTTCTCCCTTCTTATTGTCACCATCTTAATAAAGACCTGCATTATCATCCCCTTGGACTTTTGTAAATATTTCTTAACAGATCTTCTTATATTTTTAGCTCCTTGCAAGCCATATTTCCTGTGATTGCAAAACGTCTGTGCTGTGCATGGACCTAGTCCTGCTGAAGTTTTCTCTTCAAAATTCTTCAGTGGTTCCCTAATGTCCCCTGATTAAAATTCAGTTTCCACTACATGGCATCCAAGACCTCTACAATTTAGTACCATCCTACCTTTCCAATCTGGCCTTCATATTGTTGTCATCACGTATTCTTTACTCCAGCCTAGCAGTTGGCTTTATTAAGAGGGGTGCAATTGCTTTCATCACATGAAGTTTCAGGAAATTCCGTAAGCACCAGTGAATAAGAGATGAAAAAAAAAAAAGGTTATTTACCTTTCCAGGATCAAATAAGTCCCTATAGATGTATGTCTGTGTAATGCTTGTGCAAATGTTTGGCAAGCTTCCACATGTATCTTTTAAAAAAAGATAAGTGAGGCAATTACCATAATTTAGTTTTAAAAATCTAGTACATTTCTTGAGAAAACTTTAGTTTCTTCAGTAATTACTCTTGATGAGTACTTTCAAAAAGTTATATATTAATTCCCCTAAAGATATTAACTTGTTCCCTACACATCTTAATATTCACAACATTGTAAAGAATAGAATTGTTATGCTAAGCATCTGAAGCCAGTTTAATTTTTGCTACTGATTAAATAGGGGATCTAGTAAAATGGAGTAGTATGGATTACAACTGGAATGTTGGTTAGCAATTTTAATGATCTCATGCTGTTTCCTGACACAAAAATTCATCTTTTTTAATACAAGCATTCCCCAGTGATGTTAAAGATTGGTGAATATGGAATAATATATTCTCAAAAGAATAATAAAAAAAAACCTTGGGTTACCCAAAATATCATGAAGAAACACATGGTGGGTATAAGCAGGAAGTCGAGTATTGCCAATGATTGATTGAATATAAGGATTGATATAAAAATATCATTTTGGAAATGTGTGATTAGAAAAAAGAACCAGTTCAACTATCGAGTAAGGATAAGAGATAACAAATGGACAGTCAAAGTGCTGTCTTGGTATTTAAAAAAGATTAAAAGGCCTTGAGGAATGTTATCTACACATTGTATAGAGACTGAGCTGAAATTATTGGAAGATTTTTGGGGAAATTTCAGAGAATAGGAGGACCTGAATGGCTACTATAGGATGAGATCAGGAACTTAAATAGACCTTTAGTATGTGAGCTTTCTTTATACTTACACAGGTGCTTAAGCCTGTGATTACTATCTGAACAAATGTTTTTGTTAGATACTTTATCAGAAAGGGCTATAGATTCTTTGCTTCTCTAATGGGGGTGGGATGTCTGACAAGTCCCTTAGATCTTTTAAGATTTCCTTAGAAACTGACATTGCTAGCATTTCTTTAACTTAAAAGAAGTATTGGGACAGGTTTGGAGAAGAGATAATAATGTCACAGATTTTTTCCTCAGACATTCCTTCTTCCCCGCTAATACCCAAGGTGGCAAAGTCAGGTGAAAAAAGCTATTAAAATTCTAGTAGACTCTTTTATACAACTAAAATTGGGAAAGGATCTACACCCAGTCATTTTGGAATGATCATTTTGTGCCTGGCCTCAGTCTATTTTTCTAGATTATTTATTCATTCAAAAAAGAAATTTTCCTGTACTCTGTGGTCCAATCAAATTGACTTTTTGTTTTTGTTTTTGATTTTGATTTTCATACATGTTAGGATTTCCCCTCTCTGTTCTTTTGTTCTGTCCTCAGTCCTATACTGTATTCCCTTCTCACATCAGAATTCCTAGAATTCAAGACTTTGTTTAAGCACTACTTTTTATACAAGACTTCCCCCTCCCAACCCCAGTGCTAGGGCCCTTTCCCATAAAATCAGCTTGTTTGGTATTGGCTAAGTACTGGAGTAATACTGGAGTAGTTGAGCAGTGAAACAGATTAAGTTCATAAGACACAATAGTCAATGACTATAGTAATATAGTATTTGATAAATACAAAGACCCCGGTTTCTAGGCTAAGAACTCACTATCTGACAAAAATTGCTGGGAAAATTGAAAAATAGTATGGCAGAAACTAGGCATTGACCAACACCTAATACCCTATACCAAGACAAGGTCAAAATGGGTTTATGATTTAGACATAGTAATATTATAAGCAAATTAGGAAAACAATGGATAGTCTCACTCTCAGATCTCTGGAGAAGGAAGGAATTTGTGGCCAAAGAAGGAGTACATTTTGAAATACAAAATGAATAATTTTGATTTTTACTAAATTAAAAAGTGTTTTTACAAACAAAACCAGTACACACAAGATTGGAAAAGAAGCAGAAAACTGGGGGAAAAATAAGGATTCTGATAAAGACCTCATTTCTAAAGTATATAGAGAATTGGCTCAAATACAAGCCATTCTCCAATTGATAAATGGTCAAAGGATATGAACAGACAATTTTCAGATAAAGAAATTAAAACCATTTCTAGTCATATGAAAAAATGCTCTAAATCACTATTGATCAGAGAAATGCAATTAAGACAACATCTCGTGCATCACTGCACACCTCTCAGATTGCTAAGATGACAGGAAAAGATAACTATGAATGTTGGAGAGGGGGTTGGAAAACTGGGATACTAATACATACTAATACATAACTTGGGAGTTAAGGACTGACCTTACCATTCCAGAGAGCCATTTGGAACTATGCCCAAAGGACTATCAAACTGTATACCTTTTGATCCAACAGTGTCTGTATTTCAAAGAGATAAAAAGGGAAAAGATTTATTGCAGCCCTTTTTGTAGTGGCAAGGAACTGGAAACTGAGTGCATGCCCATATATTGGAGAGTGGCTGAATAAGTTATGGCATATGAATATTACAGAATATTATTGTTCTATAAGAAATGATCAGCAGGTTGATTTCAGAAAGCCTTAGAGAGACTTACATGAACTAATGCTAAGTAGAGTAAGTAGAACCAGGGGATCATTGTACATAGCAACAGCAAGATTATACAATGATTAATTCTGATAGATGTGTTTCTTTTCAACAATGAGGTGATTCAGGATAATTTTAATAGATTTATGATGGAGGGAGTCATCTGCCTCCAGAAAAAGAATTATGGGGATTGAATGTGGATTTCAACATAGTATTTTCACCTTTTTATTATTGTTTGCTTGTATTTTGTTTTCTTTCTTAATTTTCCCTTTTTGATCTGATTTTTCTTGTGCATCATGATAACTGTGGAAATATGCATAGAAGAATTGCACATGTTTAAATGTATTGCATTACTTGCCATCTAAGGGAGAGGGATGGGGGAAAGTAAGGGGAAAAATTGGAACACAAGGTTTTGCAAGGTTATATATGTTGATTATTATCTATGCATATGTTTTGAAAATAAAAAGTTTTTCAAAAAAAGAAATGATCAGCAGGTTGATTTCAGAAAGGTCTGGAGAAACTTACATGAACTAAAATTAAGTGAAGTGAGTAGAACCAAGAGAATATTGTACACAGTAAAAACAAGATTATGTGATGATCAACTGTGCTGGACTAGATTCTTTTCAACAATGAGATGATTCAGGCCAATTCCAATAACTTAATTTGTTTTTTGAGGAAATTGGGGCTAAATGACTTGTCAGAGTCACTCAGCTAGGAAGTGTTAAGTGTCTGAGATGAGATTTGAACTCAGGTCCTCCTGATTTCAGGGCTGGTGCTCTATCCACTGCACTACCTAACTGCTCTCAATTCTAATAACTTGTAATGGAGAGAGCCATCTGCATTCAGAAAGATTTTCTGGACTGATTGTGAATCATAACATAGTTTGTTCACTTTTTTGTTTTTGTTTGCTTGCTTTTTGTTTTTTTTCTCATTTTTTTCTATTTGATCTGATTTTTCTTTAGCTGCACGATAAATGTGGAAATATGTATAGAAGAATTCATATTTAACATATATTGAATTGCCTGCTGTCTCTAAAGGAGGCATTGGGGGAAAGGGAGGGAGAAAAATTTGGAATTCCAGATTTTGCAAAGGTGAATGTTGAAAACTATTTTTGCATATATTTTGATAATAAAAGTTATTATTTAAACAAAAACAAAACCACTTTGTAATTAATTTCTATACTTGTTTGTGATGTGCTCTTCTTAATCTAAAGTTAGCTATTTGAGGACAAAGATCATTGATATTTTCCTTTGAATCACTAGAGCCTAATGATAAAGAGCTTGACACATAGTAGACACTTAATAAATACTTGTTGATTAATTAATATGTATAAATATAAATGTACATACTTATTATATATATATATATATGAAATGTGCTCAAATGATGAGACTTTCATTCTGACATTGATGACGGCTGTGATTGAAAGAAAATATCCTAATTTCTCCTTTAACACTTAATTGAAAATTTCTGATTGATTCTTGGTCGAATTATAGACCTGGCTACGTAGCCACTTGGTAAGAAGCCAAGAAACATGATACAAAGAGTTGAATTTTAAGTTAACAGATGAGGTACAAATCAGAGTTCTATTGCTTATATTTAAGTGACCTTAGTACCTTACTTAAATTATCTCTTAGATTTATTCCTACCTCAAATCTATGATGTTATGCCCTTAGAATACAAGGAGCAGCTAGGTGGTGCAGTGGATAGAGCACCAACCCTGAAATCAGAAAGACCTGAGTTCAAACTTGGCCTCAGACACTAAACACTTCCTAGCTTTGTGACTCTGGGCAAGTCACTTAACCCCAATTGCCCCAGTGAAAGAAAGAGAGAAACAGAGAGAGAGAGAAAGAGAGAGAGACAGAACAAATGAGGAAAGAGAGGTTAGATAAGTGGATGGTATATAACAGCCATAAACTCACTCTAGGGAGCCATATTTTTTTCAAGGAATCATGTGCACAAGAGAACATGACCATAGAGAGATGTCAATGTATGGAGGCTATGGTTGTATAGAGAAGAGTTTCTGAGACAAATCAGGAACTGAAACATAAGCCAATGGGAATTCTATTCCCAAGGCTTTTCTAAAGCCTTGATTGTTAAAGTTTTCCTGAACCAAGAATTCTTATATCAACAGAGGTTTTGTTCCATTATTGTAGAGGACTGAAACTCCAAAAAGATATGTTTGAATCAGACAACTGAGCACTTAAGGCTAATTACCTATTCGATGTGAGATAATGACTCTATTAGCATATATTTGGATAATGGCTCTCCTTACCATTGATGCTTGCTGAATGTTTGGTGTTAAAATAATCCGTAGGCAAGGATTGGAAGGTGTAGAGGATGAGGAGGAGAGAGGCTGGTGACTCACAGACTCCAGAATCCAGGATACATCTTTGGCAAGCCACATGGCAACTCGCCTGCCTCTTTCACTTTTCCCCTTAAAGACCGAGGACTTTGATTTATCCTGACTCTGGCTGAGCTTGAGGCCCTCCAAGGAGCTAGCCTGTACTTTACACATTATAGAAGTGGCAGGAAAAATGAGACCAAGACCTTGATCTTCACTAGCACTTTCTATATATGTTCAGGGAAGGAAGGGAAATCTCTGGTGGCCCTGTAGTTCATGGACTTGAATTTTATTTACAATTTTGAAGCATATTATCTCTATGACTTAATTTCCTAAGGTCTATTAGTAAAAGGAAGGATTTAGAACAGATGGCCTCTATATTCCCTTCAGCTCAGATCCATAATTCTGTAACTTCAAGATTGCAATGTAAACTATGATTTCCTACATGGAATTTTCATGTAGAATATTCACCACACTGGAAAGAAAAACAAACTTGTCTCCATTAATTATGGTCTTAGATAAGAGTTCATTGCAAATATTTATATTTTGTCAGTCTGAGTAGGAACTTAAGGACATTTTTTCCTTTTTGTAGTCACCTAGACATGAGTTAAATTCTTATGTTGCTAGAGTATCCCATTAGTTGAGGCATATAACTTAGAGAATATGATCAGTGAGAAACCTCCAATATGGATTGAAAATGTGTAGACCCAGAATTTTTGGGCTATACATTCATAGAATTGTAGGACAATAGATTTTAAAGTCAGAAGAGATCTCATAGGTCACTTAATCTAAACACCTCAATGAAAGATGAAAAGAAAAGGCCACATAAATAGAAACTGAGCTGGGATATATGCTTACTCCTAAAATAATAAGAGAAAGAAATTAAGCATAGAGATTTTCTAAATAAACCAGGATATATGATGTATCAACAATGTAATTGTAATAGAGAACATGAATTTCTTTGGGGGATATTAGGAACAGTCTTGAATTTTGCCAAAATTATATATTTGTAAAATTAAATTTTAGATTTTTTTCCCTCTTGTTCTAGTTGATATTGTTTATGTTATGAATAATTCATACTCTATGAACCTGAAAAATCAAATATTTTATTTTCTGCCTAAAACTAAATTTCTTAACTCAGTTTTCAATACTAATGACTATTCTCAGTGTTGGTAACTGGATTAGTAATGTGTGTCCTAGAGAGGACTGAACAACAAGTAACCCATTACATTAAGTAGAATTGACTGCAAGAGTTTTAGGCATAAAGTTAGACCTCATTCTTTCTTTCTTTTTTGACTTCTCCAAGCAAGAGTTAGTAGTTTTGTAAACTCTTTGCCAGATAATCTATTTGGACAGTTTGGAAATTTCTGGAGGCAAGGATGGTGGTCTCCTTTCCCCCTACCCTCACCCATTCTCTTTCTCAGACATGGTTTTAATAATAATCTTAGGACCCCATTGTAGGCCAAAATAGGAACTTGAATAATCTGCTCACTTCTCTTTTATTCCCTTCTGCACTATTGGCAAAATCAAGGGTTATGCTAGGAAATGTTTTAGATGTAGGGTTTGGCCTGTTCTCACAGTCATGAGGTGCCAGCATTGCCGCTTGGGGCACATTTCTCTTGATTATCCTTAGAAAACAAACAAAAATTAAGCATTAGTTCATCTCACAACAGAGCTATGACTGGAAATTCTTGTGCTTAGGTCAAATTCAGGTAAATAGAGGTAAGGGTGGAGCCACAGAAGAAAATCTACCCTAGAACCACATACCCATAACATAAGCTTTGGTCCTTAATTTCCAAAGCCCTAAAAGGAAGTAGTGTGGAAAAGACAAAACAATAAGAAGTAAATGTCATTGATATAATTTTTCCTGAAAAAAAAAAATTTGTCACAGTAGTGACAAATGTGACTCACTACAATTCCAGGGAGCAGTAAGTGGCCTGGGATGGGGACATTGGTTACATTACCCATTGCTTTGCAAGAGATGGGCTAGATAGAAGTCCATGATAGGAAAGAAATCCTGCCTCCTGAGATGTTAGTATATTGGGCAAAGCCCAAATTGCCTTATGTAAAGTTCTGACTCAGAGGATTTCATAATATTCTAGAAAAATTGTCTAGGTTATAGATATGCCTTAGGGAAAGAGGTGCAGAAATAGGCTTTCTATACTAATCTCTTACCAGACCAACCTCTATGGTTTAGAAATCTGGTTCCTATAATCTATACCTTACGAAAATTTGAAGAGAGAGCATTTCTTTGAAATTTTCCTTCTAAATTACAATATCTTAGAAGATGGAGGTTAATATCCTTCCATCCCTTACAGCTCCAAGAACAGTGTCTCCAAAAAAAGTAGATTTCTATCATTGTGAAGTCCTTATATCTGAGATATGAAGGAAATGGGTGTTCCTTAGGTTTTTTTTTTTCTCTTTCTAATAGACCCCATTAAGGGAACTTGGGAACAATCTCTACCTGGTTTCTATCTCTATTCCTCAGTTCATGCCAGATTCTGTAGGCTGACTTTCCATTTGTAGGACTGTATTTAACAGAAATTAAAGTTGGGATAAAATAAAGCTCACATCAGAATTCTTGGAAAATAAAATACCATCCGGTGAATAATTGTCTTCCAAAGGCTAAAGTAGCACCTTAGTCACTTATAGTAACAAACAGGCTACCTGCTGTTATATCAGAAATCTCACTTTTTATGATTCTATTATTATGCTTAGTGACTGGTCTCCAGTATTGTTCTCTATCATGAAATTTCTTTCATGCTCCTAGCTTGCTCTATGAAACTCCCAGAAGCTTGTGACCTATGTTGCATAAAATAGCACCACATTTTGCATTCAAGGAAAGGCAAGCTTCCTGATGGAGATAAATTTTATTTTTATTTTTGTTGTTGTTTTTGGGAGCAATCTTTATCTTGCACCAAAAGGAGAAAGAATTGTAGGCTTTTTTTTTACATAGTACTTCATACATTATAACTTGAGTGATTCAGTGACTAATGACTTCGCATAAATATTTCCCGCTATTTCTAAATACTTCTGACTTTACTTTTTCACAAAACTAGCCCTAGACCTCTCCAAGTTTTCAGAAGTCCTGTTCATTATCCTTAGGCTTACATGAAATGATCCCAAGCTTGAATACCCTTCCTCCTCAGAGACCTGAGAACTGTGTTCTCAACTTGAAAAAATAGATTCCACTTCTCCAGGAGCTGACAAAGAATCCTGGTTTCCGAAAACTAGGAAAAACCTAAAAACTCTTTATGATGTCATTGGGTGAGATTATTTAATACAATCTAGGCTCGTACTAGGTGTATTTTTCCTCATTGAAAGTAAGTCACAACTTTTTTGGAGATGGACAGGAGAAGGAAACAGTAGTTGCATTGTTTCTGTGAAGAAAAAATTTTCTTACCTTTATACTCTGATGACAAATTAAAAATTAGAATGGAATTAAAAGTTCATGAACCTGATGTCTATGGATTGGTGTTTTAAAATATGTATTTTTATAGCTACATTTAGCATAATTCATCCTGCATATATCTCGTTTTCACATTGTTGTTTTATTTCTTTTTTTTTATATCAACAAAACCAGAAAAAAAGTTTTTTTTTTAAGTATATATACAAATGCATTCCAGTTTGGAGAGCCTTTTAAATTAAGATTTGGAATATTAGAAACTAAATGTTTTCAAATCCTCCCAAGGTTCAGAAATAAGGTAATTAAGTTAGAGACATCACATATTATAAAATGAAAAAAAATGTCTAAAAAAGAGGGAATGTTAACATTCAAACCAATGAATGATGAGTATAGCTCCTGATGTCTCAGAGTTGTCAGTGACTTTCTAGAAATGGCTTCAGGTAATAAAAACAAATCTTCTGTTGTCATAGTTCAGGAAAATTATTTTTGAGTCTAATCAGCAGCAGTCTTTACTTCTTACATGACCTTCTTCACATTCTGCTCTTATGAAACACATTATGAATTAATTATGCTTTGGGACAGGTGCTGCTTTTGGTGGAGATTCACAGGACTCATCCTGTTTATATACTTCCTCTTGTGTCTGTGTTTTGCTACCTCCTACTGAGAGGCTATAAATTTCTTTTTCTATCTGAACTACTAGTCTTTCTTGGCATGCCAGATCCTGGACAGTTTCCTTTAGTTTTGGTTCTTTTGAATATAAGGACTATGTCATACCCCCTCCTCCACCTATACACACAGACTTATATCCTATGAATAAAAAGTCTATGCCATTACTTTCCAATTTTGGATCATCTCATTAGTCAGATGCAATATCATCTTTGGATTCCCCTTTAGGTACACATTTTGACTTATCAAGCACTTCTGATGACCTGTCAATTTTTGGCTTATTCTTTGTTACAATGGCTTCTTTTTTTTTCCTAGTTGTGCTGCTTTTTCATGCTGTTGCTCACCTGACTTTATTTAGGTGTCTGTGCCTTAATGGACACATCTGTTTAAAAACTAGAAAGTACAGGAATATCCACAGTTTGCTTAACAGCTTCTGGCTCCATGTCTTTAGTTGTAATAGATTCAGTTGCACATCGTGTTCCCTTTCTCATTATGCTATGAGCTCCTTGAGAGAAGGGACTTAATTTTTTTTTTTTTTTGCTTTTTCTATATTTCCAGTACCTAGCACAGTGTCAAGCACATACTTAAAAAAAAAAAAAAAAAAAAAAAAAAAAAAAAAAAAAAAAAAACACTAGTTGAAGAGGGGAGGGCAGGGGAAGGTGGAGCCAAGATAGAGGACTCACACTTCTTTCTGATCTTCTCCTACAACCTTCAACTAATTAGCAAATCCAGCCTCTGAATTAGTTCTAGACCAGCAGAATCCACAAATATTGGGAGTGCAACAAATTACCAGCAGAAGATAATTTCAAAGATCTCCAGAAAAAGGTCTGTTTTGGTTAGGCATGGAGGGGCAGGCAGGCAGAGCACAAACACTATCACATGCTGTGCAGACCTGGGGTTGGGTGAGTTCTCCAAGGGATGGTGCAGACTCTGCCTGGGGGAGAATCTACAAGGAGGAATCTACACCTGTGTTGGCTACTCTGCCCTGGTTGCAAGGCAGTAGATCAGCAGAGAAATTATAAAACATCCAACACAAACACAAAAGGTAAAGAATGAATTCTGAAACACTAGAGTCTCATGGGATCTGGCCACATCCCCCCTACTCTGGGAGTGAGTCAGCACAATCCCAGACCAGCTACAGCCACTTGTAGAGGAAGCTTAGAAAACCTCCCTGTCCCTAAAGCTGATCCTAATTTTAAAAAAAGTAAAAAATCAAAGAGAACTCTAACCATAGATAGTGTTAATGGTGAAAGAGGAGAACAGGTTTCACACCCTGAGGAGACTAAAAGTAGATCATCTCCAGATGTCTCAAAGGGTGATATAACTTGCTTCCTACCACACAAACCTCTCTTAGAAGAAATTAAAAATTAAAAAAGATCTCAAAAAAGACCTAGAAGAAAAATGCCCATCTTCTTCCCTGGAAGAAAATGGAAGTTTGGTAGGGATAGTTTATTCTTGGCTACATTCTAAGTTCTTTTCCCTTTCAGAATATCAGATTCCAGGCCCTTTGATCCTTTAATATGGAAGCTGTTAGGTCCTGAGTAATCCTTATTGTGGCTCTTCAGTATTTGAATTTTTTTTCTGGCTATTTGTAATATTTTTCTTTGGTCCAATAATTCTGAAATTTAGCCACAATATTCCTTGGAATTTCAATTTAGGGGTCTCTTTCAGGAAGTATTCGGTGACTTCTTTCAATAGCTGTTTTACCTTCTGATTCTATGACATCTGGGCAGTTCTCTTTGATGATTTCCTGAAAAATAGTGTCTGCTCTCTTTTTTTCATCATGATTTTCAGGGAGTCCAATAATCCTTGGATTGTCTCTCCTAGATCTATTTTGCAGATCAGTTGTTTTCCCAAGTAGGTATTTTACATATTTTTCTATTTTTTTTCATTTTTTGGTTTTGCTTGATTGATTCTTGTTATCTCATTGAGTCATTCATTTCCATTTGTTCAATTCAGATTTTTAGTGAATTATTTTCTTCATTTACTTTTTTTTCTTTTTACTTCTTTTTGTATTTATCCAGTTGATTGTCCAGATTAACAGAAGAGAAAGTAAATTGCTTAAATATTCCCATTTTAGAAAAAGAAATAGAACAAGCTATTAATCAACTCCCTAAGAAAAAATCCCTAGGACCAGATGGATTTACATGTGAATTTTACCAAACATTTAAAGAACTATTAACTTCAATACTATAAATTATTTGAATGACACCTACTAAATTCCTTTTATGACACAGATGTGGTACTGATACCTAAACTAGGTAGGATAAAATGAGAGAAACAAAATTATAGACCAATATCTCTAATAAATATTGATGCAAAAATCTTAAATAAAACATTAGCAAAGAGATTATAGAAAATCTTCCCTCAGATTATATACCATGACCAAGTAAGATTTGTTCCAGGAATGCAGGTCTACTTCAATATTAGGAAAACTATTAGCATAATTGACTATATCAGTATCCAAATTAACAAAAAACATATGATTATATCAATAGATGCAGAAAAAGAATTTGATAAAATTCACACATTCCTATTAAAACATTTGAGAATGTAGAAATAAATGGACTTTTCCTTAAAATAGTCAGTAGCATCTATTTAAAACCACCAATAAGCATCATAAGTAATGGGGATAAACTAGAACTATTCCCAATAAGATCAGGGGTAAACAGACAACTTTCAGATGATGAAATTGAAGATATTTCTAGTCATATGAAAATGTGCTTTAAATCACCATTGATCAGAGAAATGCAAATTAAGACCATTGTGAGATACCACTGCACACCTCTCAGATTGGGTAAGATGACAGGAAAAAATAATGATGAATATTGTTGGGGATGTGGGAAAACTGGGACACTGATACATTGTTGGTGGAAATGTGAATAAATCCAACCATTCTGGAAAGCAGTTTGAAACTATTTTCAAAAAGTTATCATACTGTGTATATCCTTTGATCCAGCAGTGTTTCTACTAGGCTTATATCCCAAAGAGATAAGGGACCTGTATATGCCAAAATGTTTGTGGCAGCCCTCTTTGTAGTGGCTAGAAACTGGAAACCGAGTGGAGGCCCATCAATTGGAGAATGACTGAATAAATTATGGTATATGAATGTTATGGAATATTAGTGTTCTGTAAAAAATGACCAACAGGATGATTTCAGAGAGGCCTGAAGATACTTACATATATTGATGGTAAGTGAAATGAGCACAACCAGGAGATGATTTTACATAGCAACAAGAAAACTATACAATGATCAATTCTAATGGACGTGGCTCTCTTCAACAATGAATTGATTCAACCCACTTCCAATTGTTTAGTAATGAAGAGAGCTATTTACACTCAAAGAGAGGACTATGGGAACTGAGTGTGCATCACAACATAGCATTTTTACTCTTTCTGTTATTGTTTGCTTGCATTTTTGTTTTCCTTGTCAGGTTATTTTTCTTTCTAGATCTGATTTTTTTTTTGGTGCAGCAAGATAACTGTATAAATATGTATACATATATTGCATTTAACATCTATTTTTAACATATTTAACATGTATTGGACTATCTGCCATCTAGGGGAGGTAGTGTGGGGAAGAAGGAAAATTTGGAATAGAAGATTTTGAAAGGGTCAAGTTGAAAAATTACCCATGCATATGTTTTGTAAATAAAAAGCTATTAAAAAATTAGTTGACTGAGTTGTTTTCTTTGTCATTCTACAAATTTTACTTTTTGCCTTCTGGCTTCACTGACTTTCTTCAAATATCAGTTAAACTATCACCTTCCTCAAGAAGTTCTTCCTGATCTCCCTTAATGCTAGTGTCACCCCCGATTATTTCCAAGTTATTGTCTATGTTTATATCTATCGATCTAATTATACATAATTGTTTGCATATTGTTTGGCCCATTTGACTGTGAATTCCTGGAAGCAGGGACTCTCTTTAGCACTTAGCATGATGCCTGGCATATAGTAAGTGCTTATTAAATACTAGTTAACCGATTATGCATTTAACAAGATTATTCTGAGAAGGGGATTAACAGGTTTTCTAAGTAGTCTCATGACTCAAGAAAAGTTGAAAATCTCTATATTCATCCCATTTACTCATGCTTTTGTATCAATAAGTTCTGGTTCTTAAGCTAGACTCCTAACCAAGCCCTATTTTCCACTCCCACCCCTTGATCAGCATGGTACTTCCAAAAGGTTTTGTTCTCTCTGTACATGTTATGATTTTTTAAAAGTAGGGAAAATGAGAGCTTTTTAGCCTCTCTTCATACCAATGAACATGACAAGGATTTTTATTGGATATCCTCACATCATGAAATGAGAACCAATAGCAATTTCTATATGAGCTAAAATACTCAGTTAATTCCAAGAACATATGCTAGTAGGTGAAAATATCATGAAGGAAATGGGAGGGCTAATTCCACAGAAAAATGTTTGGAAAAAAGGGAGGGGCAGAAAAATGCAAATAGGGAAGAGAAGAATGAGATGAAATGGAAAATCAAAATGGAAACATAAGACATGAAGAGGAAAGGGGAGCTGAGAGAAAGGAAAATCTGAGGGAAGGAAGGAAAGAGTAGAAATGGAGGTAAGAAAATAAAAGGAAGGAGAGGAAAAGGGTTGGAACATAAGTTTGAAGGAAAAGGAAGAAGGAAAGAGAAATAAAAAGAAACAGGGAAAGAAAGGAAAAAGGAAAAAAGACAGTAGAAGGAAAGGAGAAAAGAGAAAAAGTGAGGATAAAAGAAGAGAAGCAGATGAGAGCTAAGTTGAGAAAATAGGAGAGGAGAGAAGAGATGGTAAGATGGGGAGAAGGAAAGGAAAGGAGGAAGGGGAAAAAGCCAACTACCAAACTATTCTAGTGGCAGTTGCTTATAATGTAGTAACTACATTATTATAAAATATCATTGGTTGGGGAGATATATGTCACCTTGACATGATATTCTGCTCTTCTCTGGCTTTAGACTAACCTAATATATGCTATAATTTGAAATATGAGTCTAAGTGGGGAAGAGGTTCTTTTTTTACAATTCATAATAAATATGTTTCTTATCTAAATTGAAAAACGCCTTGTGAAAAAATCATCAAAGTTGCAGAAAGCTTTAACTGTTTTGGTCAAGGTTGGCTGGAGATGAATCTCACAATGGCCCAAGGGCTAGAACATTTAAACATGTAAAATGTTATATCCTCCATTGGGCCCAACTGCCTTTGCCTTCCCTATGGATTTTGTTTTTGTTTTTGTGTTTTTCCTTATTAGTCTCTCATTGGAAATAGAGGCTGACATAAAGAACACTTATGGAAGTTTTTATACATTGTTGTAATTTTTCCTTCCCCTTGTTGGATACCTGTTAGCCAAGAGCTACTTACCCAAAGTAAGAAAAACATTATATTATTCTTTAAAAACACAATTCTTAAAAAACAGTGGACAGCTACTGAGTTTAATAAAAATGTAAAAGATACTTCAAAGCCATAAACATTATAGCACTATGTCAGATTATTAATGACCGGCAAAGTAAACTGTATCCTTGCAGGTGCTAACTTTGGCCAGGCTGAGGAAGTTTTCAAGGGAGAGTGACATTTTTAGGTTTCATTACTCAGCATGGCTACTTTCTATTGAGGTTCCTGACTTTTATAAAAGCTTCAGTAGAAAGCTTTGAGGTCTGTCATCCAGAGATGCTTTGGATTGCAGGGCACTTCCCAGGGGAAAGAGGAGTACTTTGTGGAGAGTTACAAGAGAGTAGGGACTTGGGTCTATGTTCAAGGCAAAAGAGCATTGCTAGCATATGTGCCTGTAGGGGACCATGGACCCTTTTTGGGTGGTTGGTTACTATCCTTTGTTCTTGAAGAGGACCAAAATGACTTCAGTATGTTGCAATCAAGATACAGTGTATCCAGCTGTGGCTTATCATACCAATACAAGCTGAGAACACTACTTCAGGTCAGGCACATGAATATTTGGAGTGGAGATCTCTATGTTTGTATCTGATATTTCTTTTGAGCTACCGTAATTCTGTTATGCTCATAGAGCAGAGTATCTTTGATACAGGCACATCGTGGTGGGTGATTCTTTCTCAGTGTTTCCCATGCTTCACAATTAATTCCAAACTAATTCTAAGTGACAGATACCATTAAATTATCTTTCCTTTAATTCCTCCCATTTGCCAAACTTCCCTATTAATGTAAAGGGCACCACTCTCCCAATGATCTAGATATTTTTTTGATTCTTAACATCATCTTTGACTTACTTTCCCTCATCTGATATGTACATATCCAATTAGTTGTCAACTATTATTGCCTTTATCTCTTCAACATCTCTTCCATATTTCCTTTTCTCTCCACTCATATAACCAGTGCTGCAGTTCATCACTTCTCCCCTAGATAAATTCAGTTACCTTCAAATTGATCTTTTTTAATCAAATTTCTCTTCATTCCAGTCCATGCTCCCCTCAACTTCCAAATGTTATTGTCCTAACATGCAGGTCTGACCATGTCTCTAAGCAGTAAAATCCAATGGTTCTGTATTAAATTTAGTATCATTTCATTATAATTTGATCCCTTTATAAAATTTCTACTTAATATAATAATCACAACATATATAACTATTAGTATATATATGTAATCTGTAAATAAGTCATTAGTAACAAATTGGGTGTGCATATTCAAAATATTTTTTATTCCTAGTATTGGTCAAAATGGACCATTATTCTAAAGGGGTCTAATTCACATTGTACTGAATGTATCTGTCATAGCATGAGGAACCCTACGTGGCATCAGTTCTGCCACTTATTAACTCTATATTGTTTGAAAGTTATTTTACCTTTCTAGAGAGTGATCTATAAAATGGGGCTTATGTTACTTATGTTATCTCTTTCAACCTAGTTGGTAAGAAGTCACTTGGTAAATTATTAGTACATTACCCTATACAACACATAGGGTGACAGGCACCAAGTATTACAGATAACTGCTCTTAGAGTGTCCAGAAAGTGGGCCATTGTTACATATTGTGTCTGGAGGCTTGGAGTGTCCTATCACTTCATTCTGCTTTCTATTTTGTGGAAACTACATGATTCCCAGCATGCTTTTAGATCCAAGTGATCACATCTTTACTTAGGTGATGGAAGCATTTTATGTTTTTATAGGGAGGCCATAACTCTACCATGTCTGGTTAGTATCAGAGATCTGGCACAATTGAAAACAGTCTCTTCTTTTCTTGAGTCTCCGTGATGAAACAGGTTTATCTTGCTCATTTGGTTCATTTCTTGAACTTATTTTTAGTTATAACTACTAAAAATGAAATTTAGAAATTTCTTTATGAAAAGGCTACCCTTTGTAGATCAAACCTTCTCTTAATCCTCTGCTATTTCTTTTTCAACCCTTTTCTTGATGGGCCTGCATACATAATATCAGTTCAAGTGCACAACTCAACTGTACTAGAATTAGAAGGACTTTGAGATTATAAATGCCATTCTGTTATCACATAGAGTACATTAGATAAAGACATAGTATACATGCTGGTTGAATTTTCAAATGATACTGCTCTAAGATGCAAATGTGTTAGATCAAATGAAAGAGTCAGGATCTGGCTCTGGATGATGATTAAATCAAATACATTGACATTTAATAGCAATTGGCACATAATAATGGCATTCATAATAATGCTTTGAGGTTTGCAAAGTACTTTAGAAATATTTTCAAATTTTATCCTCATAATTGAGAAAATTGAGACATAGTATAGTTAAATGACTTGTCCAGGGTCATACAACTAGTAAATATCTAAGGCAGGAGTTGAGCCCCTGTATTTTTCAGGGGAAGTTCAGTACTTTCTTTATAGTAGTAGCTTAAGAAATGTTGGTTGAACTGAATCAGTATAAAATATTACATTTAAATTAAACAATCAATCATGCAAGTATATATTTAGCTAGAGAATAGACCACATGAAAAAAAATCTTGGAATTTTATTGGATTAAAAGCTTAACATGGGTCTATCCTGTGATATGGAGGTAAAAGAAAAAAAAAAAAACTAATAAAATCTTAGGCCACATTGTGGATCCATAGATCTTGGACAAGAGAATTATCATTTTATCATATTGACCTCCAGACAAACCACATTTGAATATGAAGCTTAGTTCTGGGGTTCTACAATGAATATCGACAAATTTGAGCATACCCAGAGGAATTTTTGACCAAAATGATGAGGAATTGACAGGATTCTTCATAGGGAGAAGATTTGGAGAGTACACAAGAGCTCTACTGAAGCATTAGGAATGCTTCCATAATAAAGAAGGATTAGACTTCATTTGCCTATTGAAACAATGTAAATAAGAACAATGGTTAGAAATTAGAGGTAAGTAGATGTTGGCTCAAACAAGGAAAAACTTCCAAATAATTAGAGAAATACAAAAATATAATGAGTGGACTTAAGAGATTCTGTGAAATCTATACCATAGATAGTATATATGTCTTCCAATAAGGTACTGGAAGTACACTTTTCAGGCATGTGACAGGAGGAATTTTTGGTTAGGCATATAAACTATGAGATGCTTTAGGTTTTATGATACTATAAAATCTAGACTTGAATCTTTAAGTCAGCTTATAAATGTAGTTTCACACCATTCAATGAAAACTATGAAAACAGATAATTTTTAAAAAATTCTTTCTATGGATTCATCAATCATTTCCCTTTTTTGAGACAGGACCTTTTTGTAGACCCTGGACATTGGGGATTATATTTCTTCTTCCATTCCATCCATTTCTATGCAGAAAAAACTCTCAATTAGTTTCTAGATTACCATAGGATTGGAGCTAGAATAAAATAAAATTCTTCCCAATTAGAATTTAGCAGTATCTTTTATTGCCTTTTGTTTAGAATTCCTATACTTTAGTTATTAATGTAGTCAGAACTTTATTTGTCCTACAAAATCAGCTGATGCCGATGTGCTCCTAGAATTGTCTGTAAGAATTCTGTTTTTCAACTCTGAGGTGCCATCTCACACCTCTCAGAATAGTTAAAATAAGAGGAAAAAATAATGATAAATATTGGAGGGGATGAGGGAAACCTGGAATATTAATACATTGTTGGTAGAGTTGTAAACTGATCCAACCATTTTGGAGAACAATTTGGGACTAAGCCCTACAAGATGTGGGCTAAGAGTGAAATAATGCAAACCCTTTGATCCAGCAGTGTCACTACTGGGATTGTATCCCAAAGACATCATAAAAGAGGGAAAAGGACTCACATGTTAAAAAATGTTTGTAGCAGATCTTTTTGTTGTGGCAAGAAATTAGAAATTGAGTAGGTGTCCATTATTTGGAAAATGGCTGAATAAATATATATATGGTATTGAAAAGTATATGAATGTAAAGGAATATTATTATTCTACAAGAAATAATGATCAGGCTAATTTCAGAAAAGCCTGGGGAAATTTACATGAATTTATGCTGAGTAAAGTGAGGAATACATTGTGCACAATAACAACAAAATTATGTGATGATCAACTATGATAGACTTAGCACTTCTAATCAATGTTGTGATCTAATAACTTGGGAAGTAAAATGCCATCTACTATGGATACTGGATGCAGATTGAAGCATACTATTTTCATCATTTTTAGTTGTTTTTTTTTTCATTTTTCCCCTTTTGTTTTGATTTTTTTCACAACATGACAAATATAGAAATATGTTCAAAATGATTGTTTGTGTATAACATATATCAGATTGTTTGCTGTCTTGGGGAGGGAGATGATGAGGGAGAGAGGGAGAAATAATTTGGAACTCAAAATCTTACAAAAATGAATGGTGAGAACTATTTTTACATGTATTTGGAAAAATAAAATACTATTTGAAAAAAAGAATTATGCTTTTTTTCCTCTTCATCCTCTCAGTTCTACCAGATACTACTTTCTACAATATTATATCCTGCAGTGTTTCTTTCTCACTAATTCTTTTCTTTTTTCTCAAAATAAACTCGTCATCATCCTATAAGTATTTCTGAGCACAATCTCAAATCAAGTCATAATAGAACTATGACATTCATAATGTGCATTTTTCCCTCCTCACAGTGATCCAGTGGGGATGAAGTAAGGAGAAGATGTAAACCATGGAGTTTATGACTTCTTGTTCTCTCTCCATAAAGCTTACTAAGGTAAGCACACTCATGAAGTCAAAGCAATAAGAAAGCCAAATAGAAGTCAGCTTGGAAATTAGGAAACATACTTATGTTTGTGCTGAATCTGTTTGAACCAGTTTATAAGAGGCAATTGTTAAATTTTCTTTTTTTTTTTTTTGAATTTCTAAAATTATTTTTGAATTGTTAAATTTTCAATGTGAGCATTTACATCTCAGAAATCAGCAGCATTTTTTTTGGTGTTGTTTATTTTCTAAACTTAAGAAAGTGATGGGGAAAATGTTAACAATGTAAATTAAATTTAAAAGCATGTCATGCATGCATTTTTTTCCTCAGAGAGCAATTTTGTTAAATATTTACTTGTGTACCACTGAATATAAAGCAATAGGAGTTTTCAAGGACAGAGTGAAGGAAGAAAAGGAAGAAGAGGAAGAGAAGAAGAAGAATGCTTAGCAATATCTGTCCGTATGCTTGTGCACACACACATGCACACGTACACACTTTTCCTTTTCTTTTACTTCTTTGATCATGAGTAAAAGGATTCTTTGTTCAAGTCATGCTAATGTGGTTGTCTCCATTAAATTATGTTATTTGACAGTCTCTACTATATCGAAATTCATCATGAAAAAGTAAAAATGTTGAGATTTTCTGATAAGAGGTCAAATAAAGATTATTGTAATTGAGCAAAAGCACACTAATCACTAAAGACTAATGAAGCATGTTAATACCACCCCAAAATGATGCAACTAAGAAATAGAGATAATATATATTTCTTTAATATCATAGAGACATTGGCATTCTTCCCAAGTAAACTCTGATGTTGACTGGAATGTACAACTGAGAATATAAAGAAAGAATGCCTGAACAGCACCTTGACCCACATCACTAAAAAGGATCAGGAAATTAAGTTGAGATCTCTCGGTATGAGTTAAAAAGATGGTGCTTTTATTCTAACATATATCTGAAGTGTCCTTATTTGACAGAAAGATGCAAAGCATCAAATTGTCAAAAGTATATAATTCCCTGATGTAGTTTCTCCATTTCCTAATTAATTCCTTTCCATTAATTTCATTAAGAATTAGATTGATGTCTTTTATTCTTATTTTACAGCTATCTCTGTATGGAATCCACCCCTGCAATGAAACACTTTTTTATAACAACAAAAAACTGAAAAGACAAATAAAAATAACTGATATTGTGACTACATTGGACAAAATAGATAATAAATCCTTATAGTAACTTGCTTTGTTAGAAAACTTAGGGAGGTATGTTTCCTTATCTATTTATTCTCTGGGCCAAGACCCAATTGTTTTTAAGAGTGGGAATTATTATTTACAAATATATGTGTGTGTGTGTATATATATATATATATATATATATATATATATATATATATATAGTATTTATAAATGTAAATCAATCATTAGAGATAACTCTGAGTTTCCTTATGTATGCTGGGGGAAGAAACAGAAGCAAATTATGTTCCTGTTCCAATAAAGACTGTAATGTAGAGAAAACTGGCTTTGAGGTCAAGAAAACCTGCGTTGCAGTCATGAATCTCACACATTCTGGCAGGTGATCTGAAAGCAACTGACTTAATTTCTTGGTACTATAGACAAATCTTTGAAATTTGAATTTTCATGGAAGATGTTGATCTACAGTGGGACAGACAGTGTCTTCATTCGGTAATTTTCTATGCCAATGAAATCAGAGATCCAGTTCCTAGCCTCTAAAATGGAAGCTAATCAGAATAAGTCTTTACACTTTAGTGACTTGTATACATTTAAAGTTTCATGAATATTCCATGAATTACTTCTCAAGATTCTCATATTCTTAGGCACTTAGGCAGACCCATCTTATCATAACATCTTCAAATTTAAGAAAATATTGCATATTCCCTTAGAAGTAGATTGTCTTTTACCTGAATTATGAGTCTCATCTCAAAATGGAGCCTAAAGTGATTCAGTAGGTAATCAATAGCAGCCTTTGATTGATGGTCAATAGAGGAAGGAATGGCTAATGAACAAAATATAGGACTGGGAATCAAGCCATACCTGAATTCCAATCTTCTCTTGGCCTTGTAAGTAATGGCCTAATGAGATGTTTTTCTTCCTGGGGCTAGTTCTGCTTCCTTTCGATTATTTTACCCTCTCTCTTATTTTTCTCACTGCTCAAATAGACAGAACTTAAATATGGAGACATAGAAATAGGGATACCCTTTTTTTAAACTGTCTTAGTATTTTCAAGGACATTGGTATCCTTTCATGTCATTTGGTTTCCTGAAATTTCCTATCTCAGTATTATTCTTGACTCTTTATTCTCATAAGTAAAAGCAATGGAACATATTGTCAAACTGATAATTAGTATATTTCTTATTAGATCTTGGTTTCAATTATTATAAATATGGAATGATGTTTTAGTAACTGTTAGATTTATGGTTTCTAAGCTATTCTTTTCCCTTCTGAGATACTGGGTATTTTGCTTAGATCCACTCAGGTGTCATGTGTTGCTATTGTTTCCTTTTCCACATCTCAGACATAGTTTCAATTCTTCCCAATGACACAGCCATCACTCATTGTTCAGACCCTCATTATCTTTAGACTGTTACTGGTTTCTCTAACTCAAGTCTTCTTCTTATTGAAATCCACCTTTACAGACCTATCAAAGTCATTTTTCCAAAAGTGCAAGTCTGGCCATGTCATTTCCTTCCCTAATAAACTTCAGTGGATCCCTATTACAACATAGATCAAATGTACATACCTTTATTTGATAATTAAAACTCTTTACAACCTGCCCTGAATTCACATTTTTTACTTTATGACACATTAATCACATTTATATCGTCTAGAATTCTTGCAAACATTTCATTTCCCCCCATAAATGACATTTCATCTCTTTGCCTCTTTATTTGATGACTTATACCTGATAAGTATACTTTCCCCATCTCCATCTATTAAAATATCTAATTTCTTTCAATCTTCAGCTTAAATGCCTCCATCTACAAGAATTCTCTCGTGATCCTTCTAGTTGCTAGTGGTTCCCCCCAACAAAAAATAGGTCTCATTTCGTGCCTTCTCTTTTCCCCCACTCTGTTATATTTTTCTTTCTCTCTGTCTCTTTGTCTTTCACTTTCTTCACTTTCTTCCTCTGTCTCTGTGATTTATATATGTAAGCTTCTTGAGGGCAAGACTTTGTCTTTGTCTTTGCTTCACTTAGTATAATGACTGATATATATTAAATGCTTAAACATTTCGATAGATTAATATACTAATTGATTAACAATGACACCTAAGAAAGATCAATAAGTAGAAAAGAGAGCTAGAAAAAACCCACAAATGATAGAACTTTTACTAATATTTAAAACACTTCATATTTTCAGTGGAGATAGAAAAAACTTACAAATGATAGAAATCTTATTAATATATAAAAGACTTCACATTTTTAGTTAACCACAAATTCAATATGTGGCAATAATGTAAAGTCAGTCAAAAAAAAAAAAACTAAGGGAATTTTTATCTACATTAACACAATACATATTATGTAGAGTGAAGAAGGATGTTACTCCTACATAGTTAGTATTGGACCTAGTTTAGGAATTCATATTTTGTGATAGACATTTATAACTTGGAATAGCCAGGGAAAACAATCAGAGTGGTGAGAGAACTTTAAATCATTCCATTTGTTCAAAGACTTACTGGAATATTCGGGGATCTTAAATATGGAGAAGAGAAAATGAGGTGGGAACAAGGTGAGGGGAGTTGGGTTGGAAAAACATGATCTTTAATTTTGTGAAGGATGAGTATATTAAAGAGAATATATAGGTTTTTTGTGTTTGGGGGAGGTTTTTTTTGTTTATTTTTGTTTGTTTTTATTTGCTTGACCCTGAATTGTTGTGTCCAGACTAGCTCTCTGGAGGATCTTGGTACCAGCCTGAGTCCTTGGTCTTAAAAGAGAAGTGATGAGGCAAGACTCATGTGGATGGACAAAATATAGAGTTCATTTATTCCAAATTCTCTCGCCCTTATATACCCTAATACCCTTATATAACCAAAGCAACACTATAAGTGGGCTAACTATATATTGCACGTGCAGGGCAATATAAACAACTTGCTATTGTATGTAGATGACTCTTTGCCACCTGGTATCACTCTGCTTCAACTACAACACAGGTTGTCACTGCCTCCTGACTTCTCAGGAAGGCTGGGAGCCCTTAGGGGAGATGGGGAGCCAACTCAGGCATTGTTAGCAGGTTCCCTCTGGACTGAAGGGTCTTATACCTCACCCAGAGTTCCCCCACTATCTGTGGTCTTCTACATCTCTCCCTTTCTTTTGTTTTAATTGAAGCTGGTATACATCAGTGATTAATTACATCATCATGGGAAGAATTACACAAGCAAGTATTAAAATCAGGCAAGCAAGTAGTAATATAATAAACAATATGAATAAACAAGATACTATAAAAGACTTCCATAAGACCCAGAAAGGGGTGTAGAAAATAATTATCAATTCACAACACACACCTCCTTTAATAGCGAAGAGATAGTCCAAAGCCAATCTATTATCCATCTCTTCATGTGCCAGGGAATCCAATGATTCCTGCAAGTTTTGAAATCTTGCATCAGTCTCATTAACAATTATTGCTATGGTTATGGCAATATTCATGAGTCAATTGCCATACACACAGGATTAATTGCCAGGCTCTTTCAGTAGTTGACATAATCAGAGATGGAACCACCCGATGTTTCTTGGGTCTTCTCCTTCATTTTGAGGGTCTTCTCTTTTTCTGTTTCTCTCCATTGGACAAGGCAGATAGGGCTTGTTGGCACCCATCGAATTCCTTTTCCTGTAGAGACACAAGCAAGACCTCTGCCCAAAGTGGTTAGTCTGTCTGGTCCCTTTCATTCTCCACTCTGGATCTCTCCACATCACCTGGTGATTATCTAAAGATAGTGGAGCTTCTCGTCCTGGAAGGACACTGCCCTTCCAGTGGGGTATGAAACCTGTCTGTCAGAGCCAGTGCATCTTCATCAAAAATTAATAGTATATAGAGTTAAGTTTAGAAATTTTCTAGGGTTACCTGTGTCTCCCCCTTTCTTTTGTTTTTGGGAGCATCTTGATGTCTCTGTTTCTTCTCTCTACAATTGCCTGTCCTTGAAGATTGAAGGTATTCCAGTGGTATGTAAAATCTAATACTGTGCACAAAAATGTGCAAAATGTTTAGAAGTATATGCAGGACTATTATCTGTTTTTATTGCTTGTAGCACACCCATAACTGTAAAGGCCTGTATAAGGAATTCAGTGACCACTTGGGCCATTTCTTTTGCTGCTGGTATTGCAAAAGTAAATACTGAAAAGGTATCCAGTACGGCATGGATAAAAGTCAGATATCTAAAAGATTTATAATAGGTCATATCCATCTGTCAAATTTCATTGTGTCTCAAGTCACGAGGATTCTTCTCTGGACTGATTGTAGGAGTATAGAAAGGAAGGCAAGCTGTATAGGCTTTTACTGTGCTCTTAGCTTCCTCCTTTGTTGTCCCAAATTGCAGATGTAAAGCTGGATCAGCCTGATGATATTTAGAATGAGATTCTTGGGTTGACTGAAATA
Organism: Sarcophilus harrisii; assembly: GCF_902635505.1. Lineage (NCBI taxonomy): Eukaryota > Metazoa > Chordata > Mammalia > Dasyuromorphia > Dasyuridae > Sarcophilus > Sarcophilus harrisii. The sequence continues at coordinate 81,997,779 of NC_045430.1, read as the reverse complement.
AAGGTATATTGGCTAACATGTGGGAAGACGATTTGCCTTTGAATTTCCATAAAAAAACAGAACCTGGAAGTCCTATATGAGAATAGACAACGAAGGTATAGTACTTACCTAGCCATTTTCTCACTTGTTCCTGAAATTCCTTAAAAAGCTGATATATGTTAGAGTCTACAAATTTTATTTGGGCTGTGGCAATTCCTTTTTTAACATACCTATTGAATAAGCTGAATCAGATCATATATTTAAATCTCTTGGGTAATAAAGAGCCAGCATAATTGCATACAACTCATTCTGTTGAGTGCACTGAAAGGAAGTTCTGACTATTCTTTTTATAGCTAAGTCAGGAGAATATACAGCACAAATGTGTTTGGATGTATCTGTAAAGATGGTTGGTCCTTTAAGAGGAATCTTAGAAACCTTTTCTTCAAAAATCCATTGCCAATTTTGTAATATCTGGGTTATCTTTAAAGAATACCTGTGGGTAAATTTTGGAACTTTGGCCATTAAAATTTGTCACTCTGGGATGGTTTCACAGCATACATTAATTTGTGCATTGATATAGGAAGGTATATATCTTATCAAGTCCTATCCCAGATAATTGTGTTACTTCTTTAATGGCCTTTAATAAGATTCCAGCCACAAGCACTGGGTAAGGAATAAGGCTGATCTGATTGTGCTTGGAGAGTCACCCACTCTATCACACTTTCTCCTTGATGAAGGGCTGAGGTAGGTACCTCTTTTGTAGCAAAAACTGATATTTGCAAGGATTTTTGAGTGGCTCAACCACATTGAATAAAGCCAGTTAAACGTCTCTCAGAGCCTCTTGAGATTCTTTTGTAAGCTGTCA